>NC_055996.1:12360474-12573284 GCF_018446385.1 Zingiber officinale | reverse complement strand
CGCCCATAGAGAGCCTCGTAAGGTGCCATGCCGATAGTGACCTGATAGCTGTTGTTGTATGCAAATTCTGCTAAGCTCAGATATTTGCACCAACTTCCCTTGAAGTCTAGGGCACACGCTCGGAGCATATCTTCGAGTACCTGATTCACTCGCTCCGTCTGACCATCTATCTGAGGATGGAATGCTGTGCTGAACTTTAACTTAGTGCCCAACGCTGACTGTACACACTCCCAGAAGTGTGATGTGAATCTGCTGTCTCTGTCTGAAATGATGGTTCGTGGGACTCCATGTAGTCTGACGATCTCCTGGAGATACAACTGAGCTAGCTTCTCCATGGAGTAAGATATCTTGATAGCTAAGAAGTGGGCTGATTTAGTCAACCTGTCGACTATTACCCAGATGGCGTCAAAACCATTCGTGGTTCTGGGCAGTCCCACTATGAAATCCATAGAGATATCCTCCCACTTCCACTCTGGAATCTGTATAGGCTGCAGAACTCCTCCTGGTCGCTGATGTTCTGCCTTGACCCTCTGACAGGTGAGGCAGATGCTAACATATCTGGCGATGTCTCGCTTCATCCCGAGCCACCAAAAATGTTTCTTCAGGTCTTGATACATTTTAGTGGAACCTGGATGCATCGTATAGGGAGTCTTGTGAGCCTCATCTAAAATCTGTCTCCGTAGCTCCTCCTGATCTGGAACACAGAGTCTGTCACTGAAATACAACACCCCGCTATCGGACACTCTGAATTCTCTACTTTCTGATTCTGCTAGCCCTTGCTTGATTTTCTGAATTCCAGGGTCCTGCTCCTGAGCTGACTGAATATCACCAAGCAAGGTAGACTCTAAGGTCATAGTAGAGAGCTGCCCTACGATGAGTTCGAGACCGAAATCTACGATCTCCTTCTGTAGGGGCGGTGACATGGCTGTAAGAGATAATAAGGTAGCACTGGATTTTCTGCTAAGTGCGTCGGCTACCTTATTGGCTTTCCCTGGATGGTAGAGGATGTCTATATCGTAGTCTTTGACCAGCTCAAGCCATCTGCGCTGTCGCATATTCAGATCCTTCTGAGTGAAGAAGTACTTCAAACTCTGATGATCTGTATACACTCTGCACTGAACTCCATATAAGTAATGTCTCCAAATTTTGAGAGCGAACACTACTGCTGCAAGCTCGAGGTCATGAGTAGGGTAATTCTTCTCATAATCCTTGAGTTGTCTGGAGGCATAGGCGATCACCTTGCCGTTTTGCATCAGTACTGCTCCTAGTGCCAACTTAGAGACTTCACTATAGATGTCAAAGCTGCTGGTGTTGTCTGGTAGAGCCAAAATGGGAACACTGGTCAATCTCCTTTTTAGCTCGCTGAAGCTGTTCTCACAGTCCTCTGTCCACTGAAATTTCCTATTCTTTCTGGTAAGAGCTGTCAGTGGGGAGGCTATCCTAGAGAAGTCCTCTACAAACTTTCTATAGTATCCTGCTAATCCCAGAAAGCTCCTAATTTCGCTGGCGTTCTTAGGTCTCTTCCAGTTACTTACTGCTTCTATCTTGCTGGGATCTACCATAATACCATCCTTGGAGATGATGTGACCCAGGAAGGACACCTGATCTAACCAAAATTCACATTTCGTGAACTTGGCGTATAGCTGGTTCTGCTGAAGTGTCTGTAGTACTGTCTTCAGGTGCTCTGCATGTTCTTCCTGAGTTCCTGAGTAGATAAGAATGTCATCGATAAACACAATAACAAACTTATCTAAATACTCCCTGAATACTCTGTTCATGAGATCCATGAATGTAGGTGGAGCGTCACGCGAAAGGGCATGACTACGAACTCGTAGTGTCCGTATCCGGTCCGAATGTTGTCTTGGGTATATCCCTTCTTTAACCTTGACCTGATGATAACCTGATCTGAAATCTATCTTGGAGAACACCGCTGCTCCCTTCAACAGGTCATCGATTCTGGGAAGGGGATACCTGTTCTTGATGGTGACTTGGTTCAGTGATCTGTAGTCTACGCACAGTCGCATGCTTCCATCCTTCTTTTTCACGAACAACACAGGCGCTCCCCATGGTGAGTGACTAGGGCGTATGAAGCCCTTGTCAAGCAGCTCCTGTAGTTGCTCCTGAAGTTCCTTCAGCTCTGCTGGAGCCATGCGATATGGCGCTTTGGAAATAGGATTGGTGCCGGGGAAGAGCTCTATCTCAAATTCAATCTCCCTGACTGGTGCTAGGCCTGGTAACTCCTTAGGGAAGACTGCTGGGTAGTCACATACAACTCGGACTCCTACTAGCTGTTGGTCCTTGTCCTGGCTGGTATTGACTACATGTGCTAGGTACCCCGTACAACCCGAATCCATCAACTTCTGTGCCTTCATAGCTGAGAGAAATTTCCTGGCTTTTCTCTTTGGTTCTCCGATGTACTCGAATTGTGCTTCTGCTTCGGGTTGGAATACGACTTTCTGTTTATGACACTCTATGGAAGCACCGTATCTGATCAGGAAGTCCATTCCAAGGATGACGTCGTAGTCAGTCATTTCCAGCAGGATCAGATCACAGAAGAGTTCCCTGTCTGCTATAATGACCGGCACTGCTCTGAGCCAGTGCGTGGATGCCATGATCTCTCCTGAAGGTAGTGCCGTCAAAAACTGACCACTGAGTACCTCTGAGGGTATTTCTAATTTTTCGGAGAACACCCTGACTATATATGAATGAGTTGCCCCAGTATCAAATAGAACAGTAACACTATACTGAAAAATACTAATCTAACCTGTGACAACTGTCGAGGCATTGGCTACGTCCTCTCTGGTGAGTGAGTAGATCCTCGCATTCGCCGTAGCTGGAGGGGCTTCTAACCTACCCTGGCTGATAAGTGGACCTTCTAGAGCGGCCTGCATCTGATATAACTGAGCTGGTTGGCCTGCATACTGAATCTGCTGTGGCTGAGGAAGACCGGTCTTGTTCGGGCACTGCTTGGCCATGTGCCCTTCTTGTCCACATTCAAAGCATCCTCGTGTGCCCTTGCGACAAAACCCTGGGTGAAATTTCCCACAAGACTTTGGATAACTGGGTCGTTTGCTAGATGGTCCTCCTTTTGGGTCACTCCTTGATTTGCGCTTGCTGTTGGAGTTCCCTTTCCAGTTAGAGTTGTGGCCTTGCTGTTTTTGAGTGTGAGAGTTTCCTTGGCCTTTGGACTCTGAGGAGACTTGCTTCTGCTGCTTTATGCTGTTCTGGTAATGCTCTGTGGTCAAGGCACTGCTCACTAACTCCTCTGTGGTTTATGGCCTATGTATGCCACCAGCCACGTTCACTGCTATCTCTGGCCTCAGCATCTTGAGCATCAACCGGATTCGTTCCTTCTCTGTGCTGACTAGCTCTGGGCATAGACGAGCCAACCTGTTGAATTTCTTCACGGCTTCCTCCACTGAAAGGTTGCCCTGACGAAACTCAGTGAACTCGTCGTAGTGGCGGTTTGTGACCCGTATATGAAAGAACTCCTCGAATAACTCCTTCTCGAAGTCAGCCCATAACATCTGGTTCACTGGGCGCTTCGTTCTGATCCTTTCCCACCACATGCGTGCGGCCGAAGGAGGCACACTTCACCTTCTCGTGTTCGGGCCAGCTCCATCGTGCTCTCCAGTGTTTTGAACCGGGCTTGTGCATCCCATGGTTCACTAGTGCCCGAGAAGTTCTCGGCTTGACTCACGCCACCTGGATCGGATAGGCTTCTGTCTTGGCTCACCTTTGAAATTCTTGATCTTGGTGCCTTTGGTCTTTGTCAGGTGGTGGTGGAACCTCTAAGACTACCGGAGTCGTCAAATTCGGTTCCGGGGTGACTGTGGGGGTATTTTGCTGATTAGCCTTTAAGGTGGCTATTTCCTGTTGCTGTTCAGCTAGCTGCTGCTGTAACTGAGCCACTAATGCTGTAAGGTCTGGAGGAGGCACTAAACTGCCTGCCTCTTGCTGGGGCTCAGTAGCTAGTGCCCTTCTAGCTGGGCGTCCTTGTGCCATTTCTAAAGACATAGAGAACATATGTATAACTAATGTAATCACCGTTATATAACTACTGATATCATGTTTAAAAACTATCACATACTAACAAGCAGTAGGCATATAAAGATGAACTGTAATAACAAAAACAAGGAGCATAAATTAAGTAGAGGTATTCTTACTTGGAAGCTGCAGGTACAATGCTGATGTGTGTGTAGGAAGTATGGAACACTGCTCTGATACCACTCTGTAACGACCCGCCTTCTGATCGCTGGCTATAAGGCCGGTCGCTACAATAATGCTGCTAAACTATACTGTGCGGAAAGTTGGGCTAATTAAAATTTTACTTTACTAATGACGGATACAACTGATAAGAAAGGTCTAAAGACCTTCCTTGCTAGTGTACATATGCTAAGGAGGAGAAACTGAACATCCCAATTGAGCTAGGGGCTAGAAACTAACTTCCCAACTACTCACAGACTTGCCGATCGATCCACAGATCGATCAGAGCTACGGTCGTTCTGTTCCCAACTGGATCGGTCGGCTGACCGATCCAGGTGTGGCTGGATCGGTCGGCAGACCGATCCAGGTATGTCTGGATCGGTCGGCTGACCGATCCAGGCACCTGAAACTATCCTGGAACGCTACTGTATCGTGCTGGATCGGTCGGCTGACCGATCCAGGAGGACACAGTAGCATACTGTATCTGTCTGGATCAGTCGGCTGACCGATCCAGTGGCACTACTCAGGCCCTGATCGGTCTGGAGACCGATCAGAGTTCTGATTTCGCCCGGGAACTCTGATTTCAGCACTTTGGCGTGCCAAAACCTCACACAACAACTCTAAACCAATGCAAATCACACTAATATAAAACTACTAACATTCTAAACCTGGCATACTACATAGTGCATGGTTTACTATTTCATAACACTTAACAATCAAAACTGAATAATGAAAACTAAAAACGCAAAGTGCTAATACTGAAGTAAAACTGTTTAGATCCCAAAGATCTTTATTCCAACTCCTGCCCACACACATCTTGATAGCATTGCCCTCCAGCTTCTGCTACATATCCACTTTTCCTTTACCTCTATCTGCAGTATAAGAAAAGTAGTATCTATAAGCTAAAAAGCTTAGTAAGAAACCATCTACCTCACAAAAACATGCAACGATGCAAATATGATTTTAAATCATACTGTTCAAAACATATGCTGGATATACTGAATAAACTAAGCATGGCATACTGAAACATGGTATAAACACTGAAACATGGCATGCATCATAAACTAAGCATATAATCATATCATAGCATCAACTAGAATAAACTATGTTGGAAACCGAACTGAAACTGAAACTATACTTGAGCTAAACTAGTGCTGTTCTGATGCTATAGTCACATATCTGAATCAACTTTGAAAGCTAATAGATATAAGTGAAAATATATAATCATGCTGTTTGGGCCCGGCAACTGTACTTGCTGTGCGCGCATCCCTAACTAGACCCGGGTTTGCAAGTCCCGAATTTAGTAGGGTTAACTAGGTTATCTAAACCTAGGGACGACTGTGGGAGTCCAACCCAATGGATATCTGATCCAGTACAGTGCCACTGAAAATAAAATACTGAATATAGCTAACTGTTTTAACTTACTGTTTCTAGGTTATCTAAACCTAGAGCTAGGTTATCTAAACCTAGAGGCGACTATGGGAGCCCACCCATTGGACCGTAGTCCCATATAAGCTAAAATAAACTGATTTACTGTTTTAAACGCTTCTAATGCATTTAACTGAGCTATTAAAATGCCTAAGTTGCATCTTTTTTACTGATCTAGTTACTTTGTCGAACACCTAGTGTGCCCCAACTCTCCTCTTTATTAGGGAGATCACCTTTAGGCACCCGACAACGTCTACAACCCCAAACTGAAGAGGGTAAACGTGTCCGGCCCATCTAAAGGCGCTCAACTAAATCCCTAAACTTGCGAGGAGGGTTAAAAACACCCTACATGTCGACAAAACCTGCATAAAACTAAACTAATGCACAGAAAATCAAACGGTAGCTATTATACTGCAGGTGAGGGGTTTCTTACCTCCTATTCGTAATTTCTTACGATTCTAATTGCTAGAGTTCCGGTGGAGATGACCTTCTCGACGATCCGCTCACGTCTTTGCGTTCCTCTCGCGGAGAAGAACCTTTTTCGTGTTGGAGTCGTCGCCGGAAGATGTTCCCTTGACCCTTGGCTTGGTGTGCCGAGAGGAGGAGGAGGGAAAAAGAGGTGGTCGGCGGAACTAGGTTGGGGAGGAGGAAAGGTCACGAACCCAAATAGAAAATAAACCAAACCCCACTTAAATTTTCTATTTATATTAAGTGGTAAAGTTCCGCCCAAATCCAACTTAAATAAAATTGTTTCCCTTTCCTTTCAGCACGGCCCTGCTGGGTTCAACTGGTTACTAGCATTATCCCTAAGCCATAGGTCTCGGGTTCAATTCCCGCTAAGGCCGTTTTCGTTTTCTAATTATTTTTGCTACTTCCGCTACTCGGAAAATTCTGGAAAAATATCTAAAAATTCCAGAAAATCATAGAATAATTCTAATGCAAGTTTGAGAATTTTCGGGCGTTACACGATATCTTAAACACAGGGAGATTAACACACTCATAATAAGAAGGAGCTCATATAGTAATATGGGATTGATGCGGTAGTTCAATAATAACTCTTTAGTGGAATGAGATATTATTGATGAACTCGAGTTGGGTGTTCGGGGCAAACACGGGAAGCTCAAGTTTATCGAGAGACCAAAACCAATTCCTCCTCTCGGTCCCTGTCGTAGTCTCTTATTTATAAAGTCTTATACCCACCTATACCCACCTTCTTACCCATCCTTAGGTGGTTGGCCAAGCCAAGCTTGGAGCCCAAGCAAGGGCTGACCAAGATAAGCCTTGGATGGACCAAGTGGTGGCCGGCCCTAGCTTGGAGCCCAAACTTAGGTGCCCGACCACATAAAAAGTAAAAGGAGTTTATTTTAAAATCTTTCCTTATGTGGAACCCAAGGTTTTAAAAGAGAGTTTAAAATTTAAATCTTTCCTTTTATATCTTTCTACAAAAGATTAAGAGAAAGGTTTGATATCTTTCCTTATTTGTAGTTAAAAGGAAGATTTTAATTTTTGATAAAACTTTCCTTTTTTATAACCATCCTTTTTTGGTGGTCGAAGTTCTCCATCTCTAGGAGATTGTTGGTGGCCGAAACTTGCAAGGAGAAGAAGGAGGCTTGGGTGGATTCTCGTCTCGGTAGATCGTCACCCACACGATGTTCGAGATAAGAAGAGGAATACGATAGAAGATCATGAGGTTTATTAGCTACAAAGAATGGTATAACTAGTTGTCTTGTTCTGCATCATACTAGTTTTCTTTGTACGGATTTTGAAATACCAAACACAAGAGGCTAACATTTCTAGGTTTCTAATTTATGATTCGAGTTTGTGTTTCTTTTGTTTTTTCTATCTTGTTATTCAATTGTTCTTAATGGTTAAACCTAGGGTTACTATAAGGAGATTAAATATTGAATTTCGTTGAAAGGTTTTGTCTAGGAAGTGGTGGATGCTCCCATAACCAAGAAGGCCTAGTGCCTCGCCATGTTTAACCTGGAAGCCAATCTCTGAAATAAATATTTAATCAAATTTGTAACATAGGTGGATTTGGATTAAGAATGTTAAGCATCATTTGCAATCTAAGTCTAAACCTCTAAGAACAGATAAATTGAATTTGGAATCAATAATGTTAAGTTCTGTTTGTGATTCCTAATTTAATTTTTAAATAACACAATAGATTGTTAGGAAAGGTTCAGGACTTGTACAAAGTTTTTGTACAAGGGAACTGGTACAATATTCTGAGTAGCAACCAACAATTGATATCAGAGTTAGGGTTTGCCTCTGTATGTTTGGTTTTCAGTTTAATTATGCATATGTCATACATATTTTAGGCAGGATAATAGTAGGATGTGCAAATAGATTTAACTCTGTGGTTGCAGGCATCCTAGATCCAACTATTATGGCCCTAATGTGATTATGTGTGATTGGACCCTCGGACATGTCGAGGGCATTTTATGTGTGTGTATGATTGTATGTATTAAATATAGCAGGAGCTGTATTAGTTTTAGGATTTTATATTTTTGTTTCGATCTAGATTACATGTACATTTCTTTGTGGAATATAGGATCGAAATATGTAAAATTCTATTTTTATAGCGGATCGTATCCTTGCGAGGCGTGGTACTATTTGTGGACCAGAGGCGCAGCCAAAAAAGAAGCAAGATAGATGCGACGACTAAACCCGATTGCGGTGGCTAAAGATGGCAACAACTGTTGAAATGTATATTAAAAACCTAGCTTTTGTAAACATTTATTTTTGAAATAAAAGAATCACATTGGTCAATATCTACATTTATTTGTTAAATGTAATTGTTCAATTAATTTATATAGTAGATAACATGGTGTGTGGTGTCACACTCAGAAGATCATGTTGTCGGTTCTTTATAAATTATAAACAGTTGCTCGCGATTAAGATGGAAAGGAACAAACCATTAGAATAGTCGTAGTGTAATTAAGCATTAGTTTATCTTGACTAATAAATTACACTGGTACACTCTAAGTGTATTGAGTAGGACCATTTTAGGTAAGTTCTTTTGTACTGACTTAATAAAAGAATTAGACCTTAGTTATTATGGAAGTGTGTACTCTTAATCCTAATATAATAACAAGCACATATATTTAGTATTTATTTCTTTAACTTATCAAAGGGTGAGATTTAGCTCGATAGATCAATAGGCCCGATAAGTTGGGAAATGATATTACTTATAGTGTGTGTTGTTGATTATAGAAGGAAACTATGTCCTAGTTATCTAGGTTGAGAATGTTCCCAAGAGGAGCTCATAAGGATTGTCATGTTAAACCCTGCAGGTGGACTTAGTCCGATATGACAATGAAGTTGAGTGGTACTACTCTTGGAGCTAGATATTAATTAAGTGAGTTGTCAGTAACTTACTTAATTAGTGGACATTCGTTATCTTAAACACAGGGAGACTAACACACTCATGATAAGAAGGAGCCCATAATGTAATTTGGGATTGGTGCGGTTGTGCGATAATAGCTCTCTAGTGGAATGATTTATTATCGATGAACTTGAGTTGTGTGTTCGGGGCGAACACGGGATACTCAAGCTCATCGGAAGGCCAAAACTAATTTCTCCTCCAGGTCCTTGTCGTAGCCTCATTAAAGCCTCAAGTCTATCCAAATATAAGCCCATCTTGGTGTCCAAGAAGGGGGCTGGTCCAATTCTTGGTTACCAAGCAAGGGCCGGCCACATCCTCTTCTATGGGGGCCGACCCTATTGTTTGGTGACGAAACAAGTAGGGGCCGACCACATTAATCAAACAAGGAGGGTTGTTTTGAATTTTTAAAATCATCTCTTTGTAGAAAACTATAAGTTTTAAAAGTGAGATTTTAATTTTAAAAACTTTCCTTATTTGTATTAGGCCACATGGTTTAATAGAGAGTTTTAAAAGTTTTAAAACTTTCCTTTTTAACCATCCTCATGGTTTTAGAAAAAAGGAAAATAAGTTTTAAAAATGAAAATTTTCTATTCATGTTAAAAAAGGAAACTTTTGAAGAGAAGTTTTAAATTTTAAAACATGGTTTTAATTTTTAAAACTTTCCTTTTTAACATCCACTTTAGGAAAGAGAGCTTGTAAAATTTTATAAGAGGATTTCTTCTTGTAAAATTTTATTAAATTTTTTTTTATTTCTTCCTATAAGTGGCCGACCACCTTTGCTTGGTGCCCAAGCAAGGGGCCGGCCAAGATTAAATCAATCCAACCATTACTTTGGTGATTGATTCAATCAAGAGGAAAGAAAAGGAAAAACTAGAGGAAGATTTTAATTTTTGTAAAAATTCTTCCCTTATTTGCCTTGGGCAAGTAATATAAAAGAAGGGGTGAGGAGGCTTCATGAGATACAATTCTTATTCTCTTGCTTGGAGATCTTGGTGTGGTCGGCCCCTTCTCTCTCTCCTTTCCCTTGCTCTCTTTTCTTTGGTGGTGGTGGTGGCCGAATATTAGAGGAGGAAGAAGAAAGCTCTTGGGTGGTGTTCATCTTGGAGGATCGTCACCCACACGACGTCCAAGGCGAGGCGAGGAATACGACAGAAGATCTCGAGGTCATTAGCATACAAAGAGAAGGTATAATTAGCAATTGTTTTCCGCATCATGCTAGTTATTTCTTTTTGTAAGAATTCCAAACACAAGAGGCATTAGATCTAGTTTTTTGAAATTATTTTTTGAATTTGTGTTTTCTTTGTTTTTCGAATTTGTGATTAGATTGTTCCTTTTGGTTAACCTAGAGTTATTTAAGGAAATTAAATATTAGCTTTCCTTAAAAGGCTTTGTCTAGGCGGTGGTGGTTGCTCCCATATCCAAGAAGGCCATGTGCCTCGCCATGCAGTCCTGGAAGCCAATTTTGGAAATTAATATTTAATGGAACTAATAACATAGGTGGATTTGAATCAATAGTGTTAAGTTCCATTTGCGATTCAAATCTAAACCATTAAGAACAGATAAGTTAAATTTGGAATCAATGATGTTAAGTTCCGTCTGCGATTCCTAATTTAACTTCTAAAGAACACAATGGGTTATTTAAGGAAAGGTTCGACACTTGTACAAAATTTTTGTACCGTGGAACCTGTACGATTTTCCTAGGACTAACCAACAATTGGTATCAGAGCTAGGGTTTGCCTCTATGTGTTTTGGTTTTCAAATTAATTATGCACATGTCATACATAATTTAAGCAGGATAATAGTAGGATGTGCTAACTTTGTGGTTGCAGGCTCCAACTATTATGACATTTAGATATTGTATGTGATTGGACCCTTGGACATGTCAAGGGCATTATTTTGTGTGCATGATTGTATGTATCAAATACAGTAGGAGCGGTATTATTTTTAGAATTTTATTTTTGTTTGATCTAGAATACATGTACATTCCTTTATGGAATATAGGATCGATATATGTAAAATTCTATATTTGTCGCGGATCATATCTTTGTGAGGCGTGGTACTTTTGGAGGACCAGAGACGCAGCGGAATAAGAAACAAGATAGATACGACAACTCAACCTGATGGCGGTGGCTAAAGATGGCAGCAGCTAGGGTTGGAGCATACTGAAGACAGTGATGGAAAAGACCATAATAGTTGGAAAATTAATTTTCAAATTTATTGGTTTTATTTACTATGATGTTTATGTGCACGTGATGCATGCTAGCATAGGTTAAAATCCTCATTTTTAAATAACTAAGTGGGAGAGGGATTTTAATAAATTCCACGATCTCCATTACTGGTTTGTATGTGATGCAACAAACTTGCGTGTTGACTCTGACTGCCTCCCTCCACAACGGATGGGTTTGTTGTGGATCACTAGATCAAACTTCCTTTATGGATTGTTATAGGAAATTATTTAGGAGCGTGTGATCTTCTCCAACTGAAGGGGCACAATCCTATTTAATGGACTAAGTATCAAGTAATGGTATACACTTAGACGCATTCAATAGTATCCTCCCCAACGGAGTCACTGCTATTATTTTGTGTGACCAAAGGAAAATCAACTATTAATTTTATTTGTCATAAAGTTAGGATGACAAGATAATAAAATTAATGGGTTACTCCCTCCTCTTACAAATGTTGAATTTGTATACGTCCACACTAACGTGGCATGCAATATTCACGGTGTTTTGAGGTGATGGTAAATTTAAATAGTATTGTTTGAGGAATTAATATTATTCTAAATTTAGAGTCTTGACCAAAATTTATTTTATGATTCTTAGGATGACTTTCAACCCACTGGCCATTATACTGAAAGAAAACAAACTTACTTGTCCCAACTATATAGATTGGAAAAGGAACCTGTACATTGTTCTTACTGCTGAGAGCTATAAGTTTGTATTGACTGAGGCTTGCCCTGATGCACCTAATGGTGACTCTACCCGAGAGGAGATTGAGTATCATAGGAAATGGGTAAAAGCAGATGAGATGACGCGGTGTTATATTTTGGCTTCAATGTCAAATGTATTGCAACATCAATATCAAGATTTACCAACAACTTATGATATAATGAACAATCTCAAAGAACTCTTTGGGCACCAGAGTCGGACTACTAGGCAAGAGGCAATGAGAAAGTTGATGACAACCACCATGTTTGAGGGGACACTCGTAAGGGATCATATCCTCAATGTAACGACCACCCTTCTTACTACTCTACTACTCTCTAAGGCGACTGTTACTTAACTATTAACTCTACTTAACCGGTGTGATCGAAACCACGAGGAATCCCTACCGAAAAATTTCGGCAGAGTCTCCCCTGTACCGGTGACCATAAACATCAATACAAACACAGTATACACAGCCACAGGCGGCTGGAACTTATATCAAACATCCACGCAGTTCACATATAATCAAAATAATCAACTTTCGCAAAGCACGATAAAACAATCCATAGAGTAACATGTACAAGTTCTAAATTCTTTAAACAATTAAACGGAAACAGACTTAATAAATTCTTGGCAACTCCCCAGATCTCTCCATAGTCCTGGCATCACACACCATCTGCACCGCCTTGTCGCCTTCCTTACTATATCTTTTCCTTTCCTTTATCTGCAGTAGGAGGAAATGCAATCTATAAGTTAAATTTGCTTAGTAAGCGCTATCTAACTCACAAAAACACGGATATGCATGTATACAAGAAGAACTAGAAACTGAATGCTCTAAAAGAAAATAAAGCATAAATATAGCTGCATCATGTTTAAATGTACTGAAACTAGAAATAAATCTGCTAATGCATAATCAATAGTAAAGCACTATAAACTGCATACTCATGATATACAAGAATAAACTGCATGCTAGTAGATAAATCTAATCATGCTCAATAAACTAATCAGGAAACAAATAAAACTAATATTGCATGCTAGAATTCGAAAGAACTAAACTTACTGATTCTAAACATATGTGAAACTTGTTTCATTTGTTTCAAAACTTATACTTTATTACTTCAAAACAATAATAAAGTTCTTCTTGGTTAAAAACTTATACTTTAATACTTAAAAATAATAATCAACTTCTTTCTTGGGCCTAGGCTTAGTACCAATGCACGCTCCCTAATAGGGACTGTGGTAGCTAGTCATCAGTCCTACGAGGGTAAAGACCTTGGTCTTATCAGCGCCAAGACCTTGGAATTGGTCACCTGGATTTGTTTAACGACAACCTTGGAAGTCGGGTACTAGCCCTTCTTTAAAATAAAATACTTATTATCATTTTATATTCTTATAATATAATGCCTTGGCATTTCTTTGAGCACTTGGTGTGCTACTGATCCCAATACTTAAAATTTAGGGATCCTATCCAGATCTTGGTCTTTTCTCACTTATAGCTATTCATTATAGCACGAAAAGTCAAAACTAAATGCTATGTATATACATGTATATGCTATAATCTGTTCATGCACATCTTAAAGCAAGGGAAAACAAAATCAGCATACTACACTTATAAAAATCTGCACTTAAGCTCAATAAAATGCTTATTCAATTCTACAACTACAGTGCATGAATAAAGTCTAATAGCAAAACAAGGAAGACTGCTTATATTCATAACAATGAAAGCTACTGGTGCTCAACTAATAGCAATGAGAGTTGTACATGTCCAATTAATTGCATACGAACTAAAATATGCAAAGCTAACATAAAATGAACCACTTAAACACATGTCGTTCATGTCATTCTAATGGTAACGAGGACTAGTCATGCTCAACTAACAGGTTATGCCAACTAGATAATTATTTGGAGTTGCTCTGATTAATTAATGACCCTTCTCACTTAAGAAAGCCAAACCTTCCTTTCTTTCTCTCTTTTTTTTTTGTGATCCCTTTATGAAACTTATGGTAGCAACACAAAATCCCTAAACATGCTTCAAATTTAACCATGTCATGCTCCAATAACCCAACAAAAGATCTATAACTACTATGCAAGAGAAATTTAAAATCTGAACCATTTCCTGCCCATTGTCTAGCAACAAAAACCCAAATCTGCAGGGTTACATATAATCCGATCATGCCCATTAGGGTAGCAAAGAAAACCTAAATTTGAGATGCTGATCATAGGGCTGTAAAATGAAATACTAATCATAAGAGCTGTGGAATGAAATGTTAACGACAAGGGGCTGTAGAATCTACATAACATGCTTGATCTATAAACATGCTTGCTCTACAAAAATGATAGCATGCTTCAAGAGAAAATCTTATTTACAGAATGCTTCAAAAGCCAAAGAAAGACTCAAGAATCCGAAACCTCAATTCACCGCAGAAAGCTTCAAAATCAACTAGTTCCAAATCCTCAATTCACGGCAACAAGGACAGAAAATCTCGTAACTACTCTTACCGCAGGTGAGTAGCTACTTACCTCGGTTCCTTGGACTCACAACCGAAGAGGGAGATCTAGGGTTTCGGAGAGATGAAGATCTCGGTCCCTTCTTGTGCTCACGGCCTCTCCTCGACGTGAGGACCACCACCCCGTGAAGAAACCCTCGGAGAACAACCTCGCCGGCCGCCGAAGACGTGATCGCTTGCTGCCGTGATTTCGCCCGAGAAGGAGAACAGTGCCGTCGGGAGAGAAGGGTGAGGAAAAGTTTAGGGGTTTTTTTTTTTATAATCCCTAAAGTTCTCCCTTTAATAACTAACTATTTCTATTATCCACTACCCTTTAGATATTTATCATCCCTTATTTGAACAACATCACCCATTGGCACACTTGGTCTACTGAATCCACTTAAGACTTAGTTCGACTGGAGTTCGTGGGTTCGAATCTCGGCTTGGACATTTTTTTGTCAAAACTTCCTTCGTTTAGTAAAAATTCCAAACGACCTCCAAAAATTACATAAAAATACTCTAAAAATTCCTAAAAATCTCTAGAATATTTTAAAAGCATTTACCAATATTTTTAAGGACATTTAGAACTCGAAATAGGAAAAATTGGGTCGTTACAATCCCCATACCTTATAAAAAGTTCGTCCTCGAATTTAGAACAACTCTGGATATTTCTGTCTCATACTGTCCTCACGCTCCCAAGTGACTTCCTCGTGCTTCTGATTCTGCCAGATGACCTTCACCAGTGGCATTTCTTTGTTCCTTAGTCTCTTAACTTCTCTGTCCACTATCTGTGTAGGTCTGCTCTTGTAGCTAAGATCCTCTTGGATCTGCACTGTCTGAGGCTGAATCACTTGGCTAGGGTCGTGAAAACACTTCTTTAGCATAGAGACATGAAATACATTATGTATTGTTGACATGTCCTGTGGTAAGTCGAGTTTGTAAGCTACTTTCGCAATCCTTTCTGTGATCAGGTAAGGTCCTATATAACGAGGACTTAATTTGCCCTTCTTGCCAAATCTCATCACTCCCTTCATCGGAGCAATCTTGAGAAAGATTGAATCCCCTATTTGGAATTCAAGTGGCCTATGGCGTGTGTCAGCATAACTCTTCTGTCTACTCTGGGCAGTCTCAATCCTCTGTCTGATCTTCTGGATAGCCTGAGTAGTCTCATCCATCAGCTCTGTCTGAATGCCCAGTTCTACTTCCATTTCTTTTTTTTCACCTGCTTCTTGCTAGCAAATGGGTGATTTGCACTTCCTACCATACAACGCCTCATAAGGTGCCATCTTGATGGTGGCCTGATAGCTATTGTTGTAGGTAAACTCAGCTAAGCATAGATACTTGCACCAACTTCCCTTGAAATCTAGTGCACAAGCTCCGAGCATATCTTCTAGAATCTGATTTACTCGCTCTGTCTGTCCATCAGTCTGAGGATGGAAGGTTGTACTGAACTTGAGTTTGGTGCCTAGTGCATTCTGAACACACTCCCAAAAGTGTGAGGTGAAGCGTCCATCTCTATCAGACACAATAGATTTAGGAACTCCGTGAAGTCTGATCACCTCTTTAACATATAGCTGTGCTAACTGCTCTATAGAGTGGGACACCTTGATGGCTAGAAAATGGGCAGACTTGGTCAATCTGTCCACTATTAACCATATTGCATCATATCCATTTGTAGTTCTTGGAAGACCTGTTATGAAGTCCATGGATATGTCTTCCCACTTCCACTCTGGTATTGGAAGAGGCTGTAGAACTCCTCCTGGTCTCTGGTGTTCTGCTTTGACCCTCTGACATGTCAGGCAGGTACTGACATATTTAGCAACATCTCTTTTGAGTCCAGACCACCAAAACCTCTATTTCACGTCTTGGTACATCTTGGTAGAACCAGGATGCATGGAGTAAGGTGTACTGTGAGCTTCTTCTAGAATTTTCTTTCTCAATTCCTCGTCATTGGGAACACAAAGACGATTTCCCTGATAAAGAACTCTGCTGTCTGATACTCGAAATTCTGTATCTTCTTCTTTCTGTATCCCTTGCTTGATCTTCTGGATGTCTGGATCTTCACTTTGCTTCCTCTGTATATCCTCAAGCAGGGTTGACTCTAAGGTCAATGCAAAGAGTTGCCCATAAATAATTTTCAAACCAAAGTCTGACAACTCCTTCTGCAGTGGTAGGGATAATGATGACAAAGACATCAGGGATGCACTGGATTTTCTGCTTAGTGCATCTGCAACTTTGTTAGCTTTGCCTGGGTGGTAGAAGATTTCACAGTCATAGGCTTTGACCAACTCCAGCCACCTACGCAGTCTCATGTTTAAATCTTTCTGGGTGAAGAAATACTTTAAACTCTGATGGTCTGTGAAGATTCTGCACTGGACTCCATACAAGTAATGTCGCCAGAGTTTCAGTGTAAAGACCACAACTGGCAGCTCAAGATCATGAGTGGGGTAATTCTTCTCATAATCTTTGAGTTGTCTGGAAGCATAAGCTATAACTTTTCCTTCTTGCATGAGAACAACTCCTAGACCCATCTTGGAGGCATCACTGTAGATGTCAAAACTCTTATCACTAGCTGGAACAGTCAAAATGGGAGCACTGGTCAGTCTCTTCTTTAGCTCTTGGAAACTCTGCTCACATTTGTCTGACCACTCAAACTTTTGTTCTTTCTGGTTAAGGCCGTTAGTGGAGAAGCTATCCTAGAAAAGTCCTCCACAAATTTTCTGTAGTACTCAGCTAAACCAAGGAAACTTCTGATCTCCCTGGCGTTCTTGGGTCTACTCTAGTTGTTGATCGCTTCTATTTTGGCTAGATCCACTTGGATACCTTCTTTAGAAATTATGTGACCTGGTCTAACCAGAACTCGCACTTTGAGAATTTAGTATACAATTGCTTTTGCTGAAGGGTCTGCAATACTATCCTCAAGTGCGTGTCATGCTCCTCTGAGGTTCTTGAATAGACTAGAATGTTGTCAATGAATACGATGACAAATTTGTCAAGGTATTCTCTGAACACCCTGTTCATCAAGTCCATGAAGACTGCTGGTACATTAGTCACACCAAAAGGCATGACTACAAACTCGTAATGTCTGTATCTGGTCCTGAAAGTTGTTCTGGGTATGTCCTTTTCTTTCACTTTCAGCTGATGGTACCTAGAGCGCATGTCTATCTTTGAGAATACTGTCGCCCCTCTCAACTGATCAAATAGGTCGTCGATCCTGGGAAGGGGGTACTTGTTCTTGATTGTCACTTGATTCAGAGCTCTATAATCTACGCACATTCGCATAGATCCGTCCTTCTTTTTGACAAACAACACAGGAGCTCCCCAAGGTGAGTGACTAGGGCGGATGAAGCCTTTGTCAAGTAGCTCCTGAAGTTGCTCTTGTAACTCTTTCAGCTCTGCTGGAGACATGCGATACGGAGCTTTTGAAATTGGACCAGTACCAGGAACCAATTCAATCTCAAACTCCACTTCTCTATTGGGAGGCAGTCCAGGTAGCTCTTCTGGAAATACTTCTGGATACTCACAAACTACCCGAACATCTTCCTGCTTGGGTCCTTTTTGTTCTTCTGCACTCCAGTTCTGATTACTTGACTGGGGTCTTTGTTTCCCCACTGTCTTGTCTTCGATCTTTATTGACTTATGTTGCATTTGTTGTGCCTTGATGTCATTCAGATAGTGCTCACGAATACCTTGCTGACCAGCTCTTCACCAATCTGTGGTCGGTGAGTTTCATTACTCACACTAAGTGCTATTTCTGGTCTCAGCCTTCGGAGCATCAGTCTGACTTGTTCTTTCTCTGTACTTACTAACTCTAGGCGAAGACGAGCTAGCCTGTTGAATCCTTTGACCGCTTCTTCTACTGGTAGGTCACCTGGTCTAAATTCTATAAACTCCTCAAAATGTTTATTGGTGATCCGTTGGCGAAAGAATTCATCATAAAACTCTGCTTCAAAGTCAGCCCAGCTCATCTGATTGACTGCTCTCTTGCTTTTAACTCTCTCCCACCACATACGAGCATCTCCAGATAGGCAGAAAGAGGCACACTTGACCTTCTCGACTTTTGGCCAGTTAAGATGCTCCATGGTGCTCTCCAGTGTCTTGAACTAAGCCTGAGCATCCCAGGGCTCAGTCGTGCCTGAGAAACTCTCTGGCTTCAGTTTCAGCCACTATATCAGGTATGGTTCTTGTCTTCTAGGTGCTGTGGGGACTTCCAGGGCGGTTGGTGGAACCTCAGTCACCACTGGAGTCTCCACATTGATCGTTGGAGGAGTGGGAGGGACTGGCTGCTGATTTGCCATCAGATTGACGATTACTTACTGCTGCTCCGCCACTTGTCTCTGGAGTTGAGCAACAACTTCAGAGAGATTGGGTTCAGTTGATCTAAGCTCTTCATTCTCCTGATCTTGGTTCTCAGTACAAACAGTACGAGGACACCCTTTTCTTGACATCTAATTATGCAAAGAAAAGACTTAGTATCTTCTCTATCCTTTCTAAACATACTTATGTATATGAATAAAAGAGAAACAAAACTTCTATCTTACTAAAGCGCATATATATAAGCTATTACTCCATACTACAAATAATAAAGAAAGCATAAAAGGAAAAACTTAAATACTTTCTTACTTGAAGACGGCAAGGCTGTTGCTGATGTGTGATGCTGGAGAATGGGAACTGCTCTGATACCAACTATAACAACCACCCTTCTTACTACTCTACTACTCTCTAAGGTGACCGTTACTTAACTATTAAGAGGGTGTTTGGCTAAACTTATTAAAAACATCTTATAAGTTCGTACAACTTATAAGTTGTTTTAGGAGCTTATAAGTCGTTAGGTCTTATTTTAAAAATAAGTTGTTAAAGTATTTGGGTGAACTTATTACAATCAACTTAAAGATATTGATGTGTTTGGTATTATAAGATCTTTTTATTAATAAAATTACCAAAAAGGGTATAATACTATTAATAGAGGGTTTTGAAATTTTTATTAATCGAGGGTTTTGGGCGAATTTCTGCACCGGGGGAGAGAAAATTAGAAAGAGGCATTGGCGGAGAAGATGACACAAAGTTGGAAGAAAAGTCGGCGGAGATAAAAAGATATTAGGCTTATAAAAATTTATGGAGGATAAGATGGGGATTTATGAAATTATATAAGGATATTTTAGAGAAACAAATTATTAAAATAAGATATTTTTTAAAAAAGTAGGGTCTTCCATACTTTTTTAAAAACAGCTTATAAGCTCCAAAACAGCTTATTTTGACAACTTATAAGCAGTTTGAAAAAAAATTTACCAAACAAATTTGAAGAGCTTATAAGTTCTAAAACAACTTATAAGCTGTTTTAGAAAGCTTATAAGCTCAGCCAAACACCCTCTAACTCTACTTAACCGGTGTGATCGAAACCACGAGGAATCCCTACCTAAAAATTTCGGCAGAGTCTCCCCTGTACCGGTGACCATAAACATCAATAAAGACACAATATACACAGCCACAGGCGGCTGGAACTTATATCAAACACCAACGCAGTTCACATATAATCAAAATAATCAACTTTCGCAAAGCACGATAAAACAATCTATAGAGTAGCATGTACAAGTTCTAAATTCTTTAAACAATTAAACGGAAATAGACTTAATAAATTCTTGGTAACTCCCCAGATCTCTCCATAGTCCTGGCATCACACACCATCCGTACCGCCTTGTCGCCTTCCTTACTATATCTTTTCCTTTCCTTTATCTGCAGTAGGAGGAAATGCAATCTATAAGCAAAATTTGCTTAGTAAGCGCTATCTAACTCACAAAAACACGGATATGCATGTATACAAGAAGAACTAGAAACTGAATGCTCTAAAAGAAAATAAAGCATAAATATAGCTGCATCATGTTTAAATGTACTGAAACTAGAAATAAATCTGCTCATGTATAATGAATAGTAAAGCACTATAAACTGCATACTCATGATATACAAGAATAAACTGCATGCTAGTAGATAAATATAATCATGCTCAATAAACTAATCAGGAAACAAATAAAACTAATACTGCATGCTAGAATTCGAAAGAACTAAACTTACTGATTCAAAGCATATGTGAAGCTTGTTTCATTTGTTCCAAAACTTATACTTTATTACTTCAAAACAATAATAAAGTTCTTCTTGGTTAAAAACTTATACTTTAATACTTAAAAATAATAATCAACTTCTTTCTTGGGCCTAGGTTAGTACCAATGCGCGCTCCCTAATAGGGACTGTGGTAGCTAGTCATCAGTCCTACGAGGGTAAAGACCTTGGTCTTACCAGCGCCAAGACCTTGGAATTGGTCACCTGGATTTGTCTAACGACAACCTTGGAAGTCGGGTACTAGCCTTTCTTTAAAATAAAATACTTATTATCATTTTATATTCTTATAATATAATGCCTTGGCATTTCTTTGAGCACTTGGTGTGCTACTGATCCCAATACTTAAAATTTAGGGATCCTATCAAGACCTTGGTCTTTTCTCACTTATAGCTACTCATTATAGCACGAAAAGTCTAAACTAAATGCTATGTATATACATGTATATGCTATAATCTGTTCATGCACATCTTAAAGCAAGGGAAAACAAAATCAGCATACTACACTTATAAAAATATGCACTTAAGCTCAATAAAATGCTTATTCAATTCTACAACTACAGTGCATGAATAAAGTCTAATAGCAAAACAAGGAAGACTGCTTATATTCATAAAATGAAAGCTACTGGTGCTCAACTAATAGCAATGAGAGCTGTACATGTCCAATTAATTACATACGAACTAAAATCTGCAAAGCTAACATAAAATGAACCACTTAAACACATGCCATTCATGTCATTCTAATGGTAAAGAGGACTAGTCATGCTCAACTAACAGGTTATGCCAACTAGATAATTATTTGGAGTTGCTCTGATTAATTAATGACCCTTCTCACTTAAGAAAGCCAAACCTTCCTTTCTTTCTCTTTTTTTCTTTTTTTTTTTGTGATCCCTTTATGAAACTTACGGCAGCAACACAAAATCTCTAAACATGCTTCAACTTTAACCATGTCATGCTCTAATAACCCAACAAAAGATCTATAACTACTATGCAAGAGAAATCTAAAATCTGAACAATTTCCTGCCCATTGTCTAGCAACAAAAACCCAAATCTGCAGGGTTACATATAATCCGATCATGCCCATTAGGGTAGCAAAGAAAACCTAAATTTGAGATGCTGATCATAGGGCTGTAAAATGAAATACTAATCACAAGAGCTGTGGAATGAAATGTTAACGACAAGGGGCTGTAGAATCTACATAACATGCTTGATCTACAAACATGCTTGCTCTACAAAAATGATAGCATGCTTCAAGAGAAAACCTTCTTTACAGAATGCTTCAAAAACCAAAGAAAGACTCAAGAATCCGAAACCTCAATTCACCGCAGAAAGCTTCAAAATCAACTAGTTCCAAATCCTCAATTCACGGCAACAAGGACAGAAAATCTCGTAACTACTCTTACCGCAGGTGAGTAGCTACTTACCTCAGTTCCTTGGACTCACAACCGAAGAGGGAGATCTAGGGTTTCGGAGAGATGAAGATCTCGGTCCCTTCTTGTGCTCACGGCCTCTCCTCGACGTGAGGATCACCACCCCGTGAAGAAACCCTCGGAGAACAACCTTGCCGGCCGCCGGAGACGTGATCGCTTGCTGCCGCGATTTCGCCCGAGAAGGAGAACAACGCCGTCGGGAGAGAAGGGTGAGGAAAAGTTTAGGGGTTTTTTTTTTATAATCCCTAAAGTTCTCCCTTTAATAACTAACTATTTCTATTATCCACTACCCTTTAGATATTTATCATCCCTTATTTGAACAACATCACCCGCTGGCACACTTGGTTCGCTGAATCCACTTAAGACTTGGTTCGGCTAGAGTTCGTGGGTTCGAATCTCGGCTTGGACATTTTTTTGTCAAAACTTTCTTCGTTTATTAAAAATACCAAACGACCTCCAAAAATTGCATAAAAATACTCTAAAAAGTCCTAAAAATCTCTAAAATATTTTAAAAGTATTTCTAAATATTTTTAAGGACATTTAGAACTCGAAATAGGGAAAATTGGGTCGTTACACTCAAAATGATGACTTATCTGAACAAAATACAAGTCCTTGAAGGAGAAATCGATGGGGAAACCCAGGTCGATATAATTCTCCAAATGCTACCCAAAAGTTTTGAGCAACTCCGCTTGAACTATAACATGAACAAAAGAGAGTATACATTGGCGGAACTTCTGACAGAACTACAGGCAGTAGAAGGTATATTTCGTCACAGTTCTCAGATTCACTATGCTGAATATGGTTCTACTTCTAAGTCAAAAGGCAAGAAGAAGAAGAAACAGGTCTTTTTAGCAAAGAGAGTGAATAAACCTCAGGGTACAGGACAAAAGGCTGGAATGAAGAAATCGAAGGGTAAGTGCTTCATCTACAAGCAGTCAGGACATTGGAAGGCGGACTGTCCTCGTAGGAATCAGAACAATAAAGGTATATCTCATACTCTAGTAGTTGAAACATGTTTAGCAGTGTTATCTACCAGCACCTTGTGTGTAGATACGGGAGCCACTGATCATGTCTGCACCTGTGGGTTACACGAATTTGGATTTCCAATCATATAGGGACAACAGTAAGTCTACGTCAGGCTATGTGTTTACTCTAGGAGGTGGAGCCATTGCATGGAGGAGTGTTAAGAAGAAATGTGTTTCAGACTCAACCATGGAAGCTGAGTATGTGACAGCCTCTGAGGGAGCCAAAGAAGCAGTATGGCTCAGGAATTTCCTAATGGACTTAGATGTAATTCCTGGTTTGCCCAAAATCATCACAATTTATTTTGATAATAGCGGTGAACCACGAGCCCATAAGGTAAGCAAACATATAGAGCGCAAGTACCACTTGATACGAGACATCGTCAAGCGAGGAGAAGTTGTCGTCGCCAAGATTACATCAGCAGATAACCTGGCAGATCCTTTCACTAAGGCCCTTCCGGCGAAAGCTTTTGATCGGCATGTGGGAAGGATGGGAATCATATGTATGGCAACAGATATGACAGCTTAGTCTTTTAGTATAAGTGGGAGACTGTTGGAATGTATACTAAAAGCCTAGCTTTTGTAAATATTTATTTTTGAAATAAAAGAATCACATTGGTCAATATCTACATTTATTTGTTAAATGTAATTGTTCAATTAATTCATATAGTAGATAACATGGTGTGTGGTGTCACACTCAGAAGATCATGTTCTCAGTTCTTTATAAATTATAAACAGTTGCTCGCGACTAAGATGGAAAGGAACAAACCATTAGAATAGTCGTAGTGTAATTAAGTATTAGTTTATCTTGACTAATAAATTACACTGGTACACTCTAAGTGTATTGAGTAGGACCATTTTAGGTAAGTTCTTTTGTACTGACTTAATAAAAGAACTAGACCTTAGTTATTATGGAAGTGTGTACTCTTAATCCTAATATAATAACAAACACATATATTTAGTATTTATTTCTTTAACTTATCAAAGGGTGAGATTTAGCTCGATAGATCAATAGGCCCGATAAGTTGGGAAATGATATTACTTATATTGTGTGTTGTTGATTATAGAAGGAAACTGTGTCCTAGTTATCTAGGTTGAGAATGTCCCCAAGAGGAGCTCATAAGGATTGCTATGTTAAACCCTGCAGGTGGACTTAGTCTGACATGACAATGAAGTTGAGTGGTACTACTCTTGGAGCTAGATATTAATTAAGTGAGTTGTCAGTAACTTACTTAATTAGTGGACATTCGTTATCTTAAACACAGGGAGACTAACACACTCATGATAAGAAGGTGCCCATAATGTAATTTGGGATTGGTGCGGTAGTGCGATAATAGCTCTCTAGTGGAATGAGTTATTATCGATGAACTTGAGTTGTGTGTTCAGGGCGAACACGGGATACTCAAGCTCATCAGAAGGCCAAAACTAATTTCTCCTCCAGGTCCCTGTCGTAGCCTCATTAATGCCTCTAGGATCTCCTTTGGGCGAAGTAGCCTCTTTACAGAGTTGACAGCACAAATAAAAAGAACAGAAATGAAAGCACAGAGAAAACTGATTATAAGTGAGTTAAATGATCTGTGCAAACCAGTGCTATATTTATAGCACTGGTCGGGGCACCCCGAAGGGTTCCGGGCGCCCTGGGGGGATAAAATTTTATTCCCCAACGTTCAGATCGAGTTTGACTCGATCTGATCAATTTCTCTGGTCCGAGTGCCCGGAAGGGTTCCGGGCGCCCCGGGCTGCTCCGCTAGCTTGGGTGATCTCGACCATCCGGAATAGGGCTCACCCGAACCCAAGTTCCGGCCTTCTCCTCCAGCAGTCTTTCTTCCCGGTTTCTCATCCCTCGAATGCCGTGCACATTCTTCTTATCTACTGGTGTACTCTTCCGTGGTCATCTCGTCCCTCGGACGCACCGAGCCCGTCGGTTCTCTCCCCGTGCCGTCCTTCTCGCTAGCCGCATCTTCCGCTCGACTTCCTGTGTTCCTAAGCTCCTGCACACTTAGACACAAGGGTTAGACAAAACAGGACCTAACTTAACTCGTTTGATCACATCAAAACACCTGGGGGTTCCAACAATCTCCCCCTTTTTGATGTGAACAACCCAAGTTAAGTTAGGGTAAAACAAATGAAATAAAAACAATTAATATGCAAATAAGTCCAAGATTTGTCAATTCAACAATTATTATATACCTCCCCCTAGACTTAACATACTTCTCCCCCTTTGATCACATTAAAAAATTGGGGTTCCTACTCAAGTCTAAGGTTAAAATCTAACTTTTAAAAAAAATAAAGTTAGTAAAATTGTAAGGTTTGTAAAAAAAAATTCTAAGGGATCAAATTTTAATCACTTTCTTAACATTAATCGAAGTTTTCAAACAAAATTTTAAGGAAAAAACTCTATGTAAGAAAATTTCGATATTTAATTTCTAAGTTAAAAATGTGCCACAGAATTAGCTTTCTAATAAAAATTGAAGTTTTATAAAAAAATTATGTTAGAGAAATTGTGATAATTTTTCAAGGATTTTAAGTGTTTGCAAACATTTATAAGTAAAACAATAATTTTCCTAAAAAAATTTTGTGCAACAGAATAGTTACCTTAAAAAAATCTTTAAGTTAAAAAAATTACAATGTAAAAATTTTCTAAAAAAAAAATTCTAAGTTTTTGAAAATATGAATATTTTTAAAGCATTATTTGCAACAGGAAAATTTTCTAAGTTTAAACAAAATTTTCAAAACAATAAATTTTAAAGCATTATTTAACTCTAATTTTAATACTATTTCCAGAAAGTTAATTAAACATTTTGATTTCAGTATTTTGGCTTCCAGGTCATGGCGAGGCACTAGGCCTTCTTGGTTATTGGAGCAACAACCACTTCCTTAGACAAAGCCTCATAAAGAAACTATCTGTTTAACTTTCTCACTGAAATTGCTAAGTTTAATTTTACATTCAAGTTAAACATGTTTTCGGAACCCAATAGAAGTTCCTACCTACATGATTAATTAAGTATTTCCTATGTATATAGGCTTTTGATATTTTTCTAATTTGACTTTGGTGAAACCTATAGTACTAGTTTAGTCCTCTATAATTTTTAAAAGCAAAAATATTTGTACCGTTAGACTTTTTCAATCTTTCTATTTCTTCTTTTAATTTTTTATTTTCAAATTTTAATTTATTAAAATCCTCTATTAGACATGATTTTGCCAAAATTCTTTTTGTTTCTAAAATTCCTTTTTTTAATTTGGTATTTTTATTTTCTAATTTATACATGGTTTTTGCCATAGCTTTAATACCAAAGTAAAGCTAATCAGGGGTAAAAGGCATACCTTACTTACCATATCAGACTTGAAACCTGAATCTCCCCCTGCTTCGCTGCTTTCATCTGAGGTCGCTCCCCCTTCATCGATGCTGTGATCTAATGTGTTTTTCCCTTCGTAGCTTGCCATCAGCGCTAACCCGACATATTCTTGAATCTCGGACTCAAATGATGAAGTGTCGTCCCAAGTAGCTTTTAGATTCTTGTGCTTCTTGGGTATCTTGCCTTTATCCTTCTTTAGTTCTGGGCAATCCTCTTTTAGGTGTCCTTCCTTTTGACACATGTATGTTTCCTGGTCCTCTTCTGAGTCTGACTCGGGTTCATCCCTTTTGGTTGCATTTAGTGCGATCATCTGGCTTGATTCCTTTGTTGTCCCTACACACCTGGTTTCATGTAATTCAAGAGTAGAGAACAATTCTTCTAAAGTACTTACCTCCAGGTCTTTTGAAATATAGTAGGCGTCGACGATTGATGTCCATTTTGGAGTTCTAGGAAACGCGTTGAGCGCATAGCGTATGGTGTTTTGGTTGGTTACCGTTTCATCGAGGTTCTCGAGATCAGTAATTAATTCCTTTACCTTCGCGTGTAGATTGGCTACCTTCTCACCTTTTTCTAGACGGATGTTCATCAGCTTGTTCCGGAGGATGTCTCTTCTAGCGAGCTTCGCTTTGGACGTGCCTTCATGGAGTTCCAGGAACTTCTCCAAGAGTTCTTTAGCAGATGAATAGCTTCCGATGTTGTTGACCTCGTGAGGTGGTAACACGCTCAGCAGGTGATATTCCACACGGCTGTTTGCTACAGGCTCATTCTCCTCCTTCTTTGTCCAAAAGCTCTCTTCTTTTTCTTCTCCATCTTGATTCATCAGAGCTAAAAAACCATACTTCATAATAGACCGAATTTCGAAATCAGTTTTTAGGAATACCTCCATACGACGCATCCAGTTTGCGAAGTCCCCCTCGAATTTTGGTGGTGTTGGTTGCTACTCGAAAAACCTAATAGTTCCACTGTACAAAAATTTTGTACAAAGGTCTGAACCTTTTTCCTAACTACCATGTGTTCTTTTAAATTAAACTTGGATTGCCTGCGGAACTTAACACGTTTGATCCAAATTTAATCTATTTGTTCTTTTAGGTTTTGACTTGGATCTCCTGCGGTACTTAACACGTTCGATCCAAATCACCTAGGTTATTAATTCCATTAAATATTAATTTCCAAAATTGATTTCCAGTACTGACGTGGCGAGGCACATGACCTTCTTGGATATGGGAGCAACCACCACCGACTAGACAAAACCTTTTAAGGAAAACTAATATTTAATTTTCTAAAATAACTTTAGGTCAACCGAAAAGAATAATCAAATCACAACAAAAAGAAAAACAAAAGAACATTACATCGAAAACAAATTCGAAACACTAAAATCGTATGCCTCTTGTATTTGGTATTATTTCAAAAAATAACTAGTATGATGCGGAAAGAAAAATACTAGTTATACCTTCTAGAAAGACCTCTTAATCTTCTACCGTATTCCTCGTCTAACCTCGGACGTTGTGTGGGCAACGATCTTCAAAGATGAGGACCACCAAAACACCTTCTTCTCCTCCTTGCTAGGTTCGGCCAAATCAAAAGCTTCACCAAGGATGAAGAAAAACACCAACCAAACTCCAAGGGATGAAAGCTTTCTCTCCTTCTTCTTCTTCTTCTCCAAGTAGTATCCGGCCACCACAAGAGCTCCAAGCAAGAGAGGGTTTCCGCCACCACAAAGAGGAAGAGATGGAGAGAGGATGGCCGGCCACAACACCAAGGAAAAGAGGGAGAGAATAATAGAGGTTGTGTCTCATGAAGGCACCCCAACCCCCTCTTTTATATTCCTTAGCTTTGGTAAATAAGGAAATTTAATTACAATAAAATTTCCTTAATTTTCCTTGACAATAATTAATTAAGAAAAATTAAATAAAATTTCCTGATCAATTTATCATGGTCGGCCACATCAACAAGATCAAACAAGACAATTTCAATCAACAATTAAAATTCCTTATTTGTCTTTGGAAATTTAAAAAATAAATAAAATTTCCCTTTAAAATCCCTTCATGGTTGATAAAAGAAATTTCTATAATATTAATTTTTCAACATATGAATAATTTTCAAAGAGAAAAAATAAAATATCTTTCCTATCTACAAATAAGGAAAGAGATCTAATCTCTTTTCTTAATCTTTTGTAAAAGAGATATTTTAATTTTAATTCTCTTCAATAAATTATATCTTCCACATAAGAAAATTTTAAAATTAATTTTTTTATAAATTTAATAGGGGCCGGCCACCTAAGCTTGGGTTCAAGCTAGGGCCGACCACCCATGAACCAAGGCTTGGCCGGCCGTAGCTTGAACCACAAGCTAGCTTGGCCGGCCCCCTTATCATGGGTATGAAGGTGGGTATAGGTGGGTATAGTACTCTAAAAATAAGAGGCTACGATAGGGACCGAGAGGAGGAATTGGTTTTGGTCTCCCGATAAAATTAAGCATCCCGTGTTTGCCCCGAACACACAACTTAATTTTATCAATAATAATTCATTTCACTAGAGAACTATTATTGAACTACCGCACCAATCCCAAATTACATTTTTGGGCTGCTTCTTATTATGAGTGTGTTAGTCTCCCTGTGTTTAAGATGTCAAATGCCCAATAATTAAGTGAGTTACTGATAACTCATTTAATTAATATCTTAGTCCAAGAATAGTACCACTCAACCTTATCGTCATGTCGGACTAAGTCCACCTGCAGGGTTTAACATGACAATCCTTATGAGCTCATCTTGGGGACATTATCAACCTAGATTACTAGGACACAGTTTCCTTCTATAATCAACAACACACACTATAAGTGATATCATTTCCCAACTTATCGGGCTTATTGATTTATCGAACTAAATCTCACCCATTGATAAATTAAAGAAATAAATATCAAATATATGTGCTTGTTATTATATTAGGATTAAGAGCACACACTTCCATAATAACTGAGGTATTTATTTCTTTATAAAATCAGTATAAAAGAAACAACCTCAAATGGTTCTACTCAATACACTCTAAGTGTATAGTGTAATTATATAGTTAAGATAAACTAATTCCTAATTACACTACAACCTTCCAATGGTTTGTTCCTTTCCATTTTGGTTGTGAGCTGCTGTTTATAATTTATAAGGTACTGATAACATTATCTTCTGTATGTGACACCACATACTATGTTATCTACAATATAAATTAATTGAACAACTACAAACAAATGTAGATATTTAGACCAAATGTGATTCTTTATTCAAAATAAATGTTTACAAAAGCTTAGGCTTTCAGTATACACTCTAACAATCTCCCACTTATACTAATGACTAAGCTGCCATATCTTCTGCCATACATCTGATTCTCATTCCCTCCACATGCCGATCGAAAGCTTTTGCCGGAAGGGCCTTATTGAAAGGATCTGCCAGGTTATCTGCTGATGCAATCTTGGCGATGACAACTTCTCCTCACTTCACGATATCTCGTATCAGGTGGTTCTTGCGCTCTATATGTTTACTTGCCTTATGGGCTCGTGGTTCCTTCGAGTTTGCAACTGCACCGCTATTATCACAATAAATTGTGATGATTTTGGGCAAACCAGGAATCACATCTAAGTCCATTAGAAAGTTCCTGAGCCATACTGCTTCTTTAGCCACCTCAGAGGCTGCTACATACTCTGCTTCCATAGTTGAGTCCGAAACGCATTTCTACTTAACACTCCTCCATGCAATGGCTCCACCTCCTAAAGTAAACACATAGCCTGATGTAGACTTACTGTTGTCCCTATCTGATTGGAAATCTGAATCCGTGTAACCCACAGGGAGCAAATCATCTGCTTGGTAAACTAGCATATAATCTCTAGTCCTTCTCAGGTACTTTAATATATGCTTTACCGCAGTCCAATGTCCTTGTTCAGGGTTACTCTGATATCTGCTAATCATGCCCATTGTAAAACAGATATTAGGTCTCGTACATAACATTGCATACATTAGGCTTCCTACAGCCGAAGCATAAGGAACTGCTTTCATGTCCTCTATCTCCTTTGATGTCTTCGGAGACATCTCTTTAGATAGAGATACTCCAAGCCTGAAAGGTAAGAAACCTTTCTTGGAATCCTGCATGCTAAAACGAGCAAGGATTGTATCTATATATGAAGCTTGGGACAGACACAACATTCTTTTCTTGCGATCCCTTATAACTTTGATCCCAAGAATGTGTGCACAATCTCCTAAGTCCTTCATATCAAATTTTTTGGACAACCATACCCTTACGTCCGATAATACCTTGACATTGTTGCCAATTAACAAAATATCATCTACGTATAGTACAAGAAATACCACCACGTTTCCGTTACACTTCTTGTATACACAAGACTCATCCGGACACTGAATAAATCCATATGACTGGATCACTTCATTAAACCGGATGTTCCAAGACCTTGAAGCTTGCTTCAGTCCATAAATGGACCGATTGAGCTTGCACACTAGATGCTCTTTGCCTTTTTCAATGAACCCTTCTGGTTGCTTCATATGGATGTTCTCTTCAAGACTTCCATTAAGGAAAGCTGTCTTGACATCCATTTGCCATATCTCATAATCCATATGAGCAGCAATGGATAAGAGTATCCGGATAGACTTAAGCATGACTACCGGTATAAAAGTTTCCTCATAATCGATTCCCTCTTTCTGAGTGTACCCTTTCGCAACAAGCCTAGCTTTGAAGGTTTCTACCTTCTCGTCTGTCCCTCTTTTCCTTTTATAGATCCATTTGCTTCCAACGACTTTTACACCATCAGGTGGTTCTATGAGCTCCCAGACCTTATTAGAATACATAGACTCTATTTCAGAATTCATTGCCTTTTGCCAAGATGCTGCATCTATATCTTGGAGTGCTTCGTCATATGTTCGGGGATCAGGTTCATGTTTACCCGAAATCAAGTCCGAAGACTCTCCCAAAAATATGAATTTATCAGGCTGCCTAACAACCCTCCCACTATGACGAGGCACAGTCTGTGGTTGTGTATCATGTGTGACACGTGTTACAGTCTCTTGTGGTACTTCATCTTGTACTGTTGGTACTAAGGTAGACATGACCTCTCTAAGTTCTTCTAAAACAACTTTGCTACTGGGCTTGTGATCCATTATATAGTCTTCTTCTAAAAACTGGGCATTGGTGCTAACAATGACCTTCTGGTCTTTAGGACTATAAAATAAACCACCTTTCGTTCCTCTGGGATACCCTACAAACACGCGAACTTCTGTACGAGATTCTAACTTATCAGCTTCTGGTTTCAGCACATGTGCTGGACTACCCCAAATCCGAATTTCGCCCATTCCACAATTCTGTGGGAGTAGTAGAAACTGATTTAGAAGGTACTAAGTTCAGAATGTACACTGCTGTTTCCAGAGCGTATCCCCAAAACGAATTTGGTAATTCTGAATAACTCATCATCGATCTAACGATCTCCATAAGAGTCATATTCCTTCGTTCTGCCACACTATTCTGTTGGGGTGTACCAGGTGCGGACAGTTGGGATTGAATCCCGGCCTCTGATAAGTAATTCCTAAACTCTCCTAAGAGGTATTCGCCACCACGATCAGACCGTAGTGTCTTGATACTTTTACCTAGTCGTTTCTCCACATCAGCCTTGTATTCTTTGAACTTATCAAAGCACTCGTACTTGCGGCACATTAGGTAAATGTATCCGTATCTTGAATAATCATCTATGAAAGAGACAAAATATTCAAAACCACCTCTTGACCACACAAATCAGAATGAACCAATTCTAACACTTCTTTGGCTCTATACGCCTTGGCCTTGAAAGGCCTCTTGGTCATTTTACCTTCCAAGCAAGATTCACAAGTTGGAAAATTTTCCAACTCTAATGAACCCAAAAGTCCATCGGCTATAAGCCTCTGAATCCTACTTAAGTTAATATGACCAAGCCTTAGATGCCAAAGATATGCTTGGTTCATTTTCGAAAGTTCTTTTCTCTTATTAGAGTTAGAAGATGAGTTATAAATTTCCATGTTTTGCTTTGTGGAAGAATTTGGATTTAAAGTATACAAATTGCCAACTAATGCACCAGAACAGATAATCTCTTTATTTCTCTTAATAACTACATCGTTACTAAAAGAAACTGAATATCCATCTAAAAACAGTTTAGAAATTGAAATTAAATTCTTTCTAAAACTGGGTACATAAAGACAATTTCTTAAAACTAAATTTCTATTTCTATTAAAAAATAAGTAGACGTCTCCCACTGCAACAGCCGCCACCTTAGTAGCATTGCCCATGTAGACGGTAATTTCTCCTTCAGTTAGTCGTCGAGTTTCCTGGAACCCCTGCAAGGAATTGCAGACATGATTAGTGGCTCTCGTATCTACACACCAGGTGCTGGTAGATAATACCGCTAAACATGTTTCAACAACTAGAGCATGAGATATACCTTTGTTGCTTTGATTCCTACGAGGACAGTCCGCCTTCCAATGCCCTGACTGCTTGCAGATGAAGCACTTGCCCTTCGGCTTCTTCATTCCAGCTTTAGGTCCTGTACTCTGAGATTTATTCACTTTCTTTGCTGGACTAACTTGTTTATTCTTCTTCTTTTCTTTCGGTTTAGAAGTATAACCATTTTCAGCATAGTGAATATGAGAATTGTCATGAAACAAACCTTCTGCTGCCTGAAGTTCTGTCAGTAGTTCCGCCAATGAATATACCCTTTTGTTCATATTGTAATTCAGGCGGAATTGCTCAAAACTTCTAGGTAGTGTTTGGAGAATCATATCGAACTGGGTTTCCCCATCAATTTCTCCTCCAAGGATCTGTATTTCGTTCAGATAAGCCATCATCTTTAGGATATGATCCCTCACAGGAGTACCCTCTTGCATGGTAGCTGTCATTATCTTTCTCATGGATTCTTGTCTAGAAGCCCGATCCTGATGACCAAAGAGTTCCTTGAGATTGTTCATAATATCATAAGCTGTTGGTAAATCTTGATGCTGATGTTGCAATACATTTGACATTGAAGCCAAAATGTAACACCGCGCCATCTCATCTGCCTTTACCCATTTCTTATGATATTCAATCTCCTCTTGGGTAGATTCACCAGTGGGTGCATCAAGACAAGGCTCAATCAGTATAAACTTATAGCTTTCAGCAGTAAGAACAATGTCCAGGTTCATTTTCCAATCTATGTAGTTAGGACTAGTAAGTCTATTCTGTAGTAGTATGATGGACAGTGGGTTGAAAGTCATCCTAAGAATCACAAATAACTTTTGGTCAGAACTCTAAATTTAGAATAATATTGATTCCTCAAACAATACTATTTTAAATTAACCAACACCTCAAAACACCGTGAATTTTGTATATCACGATAGTGTGGACGTATACAAATTCAACATTTGTAAAAGGAGGGTTTTAACCCATTAATTTTATTATCTTGTCAACCTAACTTTTTGACAAATAAAATTAATAGTTGGTATCCTTTGGTCACACAAATAATAGCAGTGACTCCGATGGGGAGGATACTATTAGTTGTGCCTAAGTGTATACCATTACTTGACACTAAGTCCATTAATAAGATTGTGCCCCTTTCGATGGGGAAGATCACACGCTCTTAATTAACTTCCTATAGTCATCCCAAATGGAAGTCTGTTCTAGTGATCCACAAACAAAGCTCATCCGATATGGAGGAAGGCACTTAGAGCCAACGCGCAAGCTTATTTGCATCACTTACAAACCAGTAATGGAGACCGCGGAATTTATTTAAAATTCCTCTCGCACTTAGTTATTTATAAATGAGGAATTTTAACTATGCTAGCCTACTAAACATGTATACTAACATACACACACAGCACAATATAAAAGCAATAAATAGAAAATCTAATTTTCAACTATTATGGCTTTTATCTATGGTTGTCCTCCGTGTGTTGTCATCCCAAGCTGCTGCCATATTTGGCCACCGCCACCGGCTCTAGCTGTCGCATCCATCTTGCTCCTTGTTCCGCTGCGCCTCTGGTCCTCAAAAAGGTTCCACGCCTTGCAAGATTCGATCCGCGACACAAATCGAATTTTACATTTTTTGATCCTATATTCCTCAAAGGAATGTACATGTAAACTAGATCGAACATAAAATAAAAAATTTACATCCATCGATCCTATATTCCATAAAAGGAATGTACATGTAACTAGATCAAAAAATAAAATCCTAATAAAAACTAAATACAGCTTTTGCTGTATTTTATAATACAATCATGCACACATAAAAAATGCCCTTGACATGTCCAAGGGTCCAATCACACATAAAAAACTATAAGCCATAATAGTTGGATCCTGCATCCACAAAGTTAGCACATCCTACTATTAACCTGCCTAAATTATGTATGACATGTGCATAATTAAACTAATACCAAATACACAGAGGCAAAACCCTAGCTCTGATACCAATTGTTGGTTGCTACTCGGAAAAACTAATAGTTCCACTGTACAAAAATTTTGTACAAAGGTCTGAACCTTTTTCCTAGCTATCATGTGTTCTTTTAAATTAAACTTGGATCGCCTGCGGAACTTAACACGTTTGATCCAAATTTAATCTATTTGTTCTTTTAGGTTTTGACTTGGATCTCCTGCGGTACTTAACACGTTCGATACAAATCACCTAGGTTATTAATTCTATTAAATATTAATTTCCAAAATTGGTTTCTAGTACTGACGTGGCGAGACACATGACCTTCTTGGATATGGGAGCAACCACCACCGACTAGACAAAACCTTTTAAGGAAAACTAATATTTAATTTCCTAAAATAACTTTAGGTCAACCGAAAAGAACAATCAAATCACAAGGAAAAGAAAAACAAAAGAACATTACATCGAAAATAATTTGAAACACTAAAATCGTATGACTCTTGTATTTGGTATTATTTCAAAAAATAACTAGTATGATGCGGAAAGAAAAATACTAGTTATACCTTCTAGAAAGACCTCTTAATCTTCTACCGTATTCCTCTTCTAACCTCGGACGTTGTGTGGGCAACGATCTTCCAAGATGAGGACCACCAAAACACCTTCTTCTCCTCCTTGCTAGGTTCGGCCAAATCAAAAGATTCACCAAGGATGAAGAAAAACACCAACCAAACTCCAAGGGATGAAAGCTTTCTCTCCTTCTTCTTCTTCTTCTCCAAGTAGTATCCGGCCACCACAAGAGCTCCAAGCAAGAGAGGGTTTCCGCCACCACAAAGAGGAAGAGATGGAGAGAGGATGGCCGGCCACAACACCAAGGAAAAGAGGGAGAGAATAATAGAGGTTGTGTCTCATGAAGGCACCTCAACCCCCTCTTTTATATTCCTTAGCTTTGGTAAATAAGGAAATTTAATTACAATAAAATTTTCTTAATTTTCCTTGACAATAATTAATTAATAAAAATTAAATAAAATTTCCTAATCAATTTATCATGGCCGGCCACATCAACAAGATCAAACAAGACAATTTCAATCAACAATTAAAATTCCTTATTTGTCTTTGGAAATTTAAAAATAAAAATAAAATTTTCCTTTAAAATCCCTTCATGGTTGATAAAAGAAATTTTTATAATATTAATTTTTCAACATGTGAATAATTTTCAAAGAGAAAAAATAAAATATCTTTCCTATCTACAAATAAGGAAAGAGATCTAATCTCTTTTCTTAATCTTTTGTAAAAGAGATATTTTAATTTTAATTCTCTTCAATAAATTATATCTTCTACATAAGAAAATTTTAAAATTAATTTTTTTTTAAAATTTAATAGGGGCCGGCCACCTAAGCTTGGGTTCAAGCTAGGGCCAACCACCCATGAACCAAGGCTTGGCCGGCCGTAGCTTGAACCACAAGCTAGCTTGGCCGACCCCCTTATCATGGGTATGAAGATGGGTATAGGTGGGTATAGTACTCTATAAATAAGAGGCTACGATAGGGACCGAGAGGAGGAATTGGTTTTGGTCTCCCGATAAAATTAAGCATCCCGTGTTCGCCCCGAACACACAACTTAATTTTATCAATAATAATTCATTCCACTAGAGAACTATTATTAAACTACCGCACCAATCCCAAATTATATTTTTGGGCTCCTTCTTATTATGAGTGTGTTAGTCTCCCTGTGTTTAAGATGTCAAATGTCCACTAATTAAGTGAGTTACTGACAACTCATTTAATTAATATCTTAGTCCAAAAATAGTACCACTCAACCTTATCGTCATGTCGGACTAAGTCCACCTGCAGGGTTTAACATGACAATCCTTATGAGCTCATCTTGGGGACATTATCAACCTAGATTACTAGGACACAGTTTCCTTCTATAATCAACAACACACATTATAAGTGATATCATTTCTCAACTTATCGGGCTTATTGATTTATCGAACTAAATCTCACCCATTGATAAATTAAAGAAATAAATATCAAATATATGTGCTTGTTATTATATTAGGATTAAGAGCACACACTTCCATAATAACTGAGGTATTTATTTCTTTATAAAATCAGTATAAAAGAAACAACCTCAAATGGTCCTACTCAATACACTCTAAGTGTACTAGTGTAATTATATAGTTAAGATAAACTAATTCCTAATTACACTACAACCTTCCAATGGTTTGTCCCTTTCCATTTTGGTCGTGAGCTGCTGTTTATAATTTATAAGGTACTGATAACATCATCTTCTGTATGTGACACCACTTACTATGTTATCTACAATATAAATTAATTGAACAACTACAAACAAATGTAGATATTTTGACCAAATGTGATTCTTTATTCAAAATAAATGTTTACAAAAGCTTAGGCTTTCAGTATACACTCTAACAAGTGGAACGATGCTTGGTCCAGCCATCTTGTTGCTTCGATCGACGATTAGTCCTCCTGAAGCGCCTGGCTCTGATACCACTTGTTGGACCGTTGCGGCTAACCCCACACAAGGTTGTTGGGATTAGTCCTCTTGTGTGTTTCTAACCCTAAACAGAAGCTCAACTACAACTAGAAGCGCACAAGCGTTGGAATTACAAGTAATGAGTTCGTTATTTTTTACAGGGCTATTCAACAACCCCCTTCCAGTCAGCCGCAACGATCCTACAAAATCCTCCTCTTACAAATGTTTGAATTTGTATACGTCCACACTAATGTGGCATACAAAATTCACGGTGTTTGAGGTAATTTTATTTGTCATAAATTTAGGTTGACAAAAATAAAATGGGTTATACCTCCTCTTACAAATGTTTGAATTTGTATACATTCACACTAACGTGGCATACAAAATACATGGTGTATGAGGTAATTTAAGGTTGACAAGATAATTAATGGGTAAGAGCCTCCTCTTACGAATGTTTGAATTTGTATACGTCCACACTAACGTGGCATGCATAATTCTCGGTGTTTGAGGTGTTGGTGAATTTAAATAATATTGTTTGAGGAATCAATGTTATTTTAAATTCAAAGTTTTGACCAAAATATTTGATCAAAAATAGACCAACTATTAATTTTATTTGTCATAAAGTTAGGATGACGAGATAATAAAATTAATGGACAAAATCTCTTTTTTGAATTTGTATACGTCCACACTATCGTGACATACAAAATTCATGTGGATTTTAAAGTGTTGGTCTTGATCAAATATTTTTGTAATTCTTAGGATTTCATATGTTTGTCAATCCCCTAACTGTTATACTATAGAATAGACTTAGTAGTCCCAATTGTAATGATTGGAAATAGGACTTGGACATTAAGGTAGACTGTCCTCTTAGAACTGAGAATAATATAGGTGTATTTTATTCATTAGTTGATACATGTTTAATGGTATTATCTACCGGTACCTGGTGTGTAGATATGGAAGCCACTGATCATGTCTGCAATTCATTGCAGGGGTTCCAGGAAACCTGACAACTATATGAAGGGGAAATCACCGTCTACATGGGCACTACTATAAAGTAGCAGCTGTTGTAGTGGGAGATGTTTATCCTCTGATAGGAATAAAAATGGATTTTAAGAAATTGTCTTTACATACCAAGTTTAGAAAGAACTCAATTTCGGGTTCTAAACGATTAAAGAATAGATATTCTATCTATTTTGATAACAAACTTGTTATCAAGAAAAATAGGAAAGTTATCTGTTCTGGTACGTTGGTTGACAATTTATAATCAAATAACTCCCAAGATGCAATAAATGGAAATTAATAACACATCTTCTAACTTTAATAAGAGAAAACAACATTCGAAAATGAATCAAACATATTTTGGCATCTAAGGCTAGGTTATATTAACTTGAGTAGGATTCAAAGGATAATAACCAATGAACTCTTGGATTCATTGGTAGTGGAAATCTTTCCAACCTGCGAGTCTTACTTGGAAGGAAAAATAACCAAGAAGCTTTTAAGTCTAAGGGGTATGGAGCCAAAGATATGTTGGAATAGGTTCATTCTGATTAATGTGGACCTTTGACTATCCAGGCAAGAGGTTGTTTCGAATATTTCGTCTCTTTTATAAATGACTATTTGAGATAAGGATACATTTACTTGATATGCCGTAAGTCTAAGTGCTTTGATTAGTTCAAAGAGTACGAGGCTGATACAGTGAAACGTCAAAAGTAAAAGTATCAAGACACTACGGTGAAATCGTAGTAGCAAGTACCTCTTGGGAGAGTTTAGGAGTCACTTATCAGAAGTCGAGATTCAATCCCAACTAACTGCACCTGGTATACCCCAATAGAATGGTGTAGTAGAAAGAAGGTATATGACTCTTATGGAAATGATTAGATCGATGATGAGTTATTTAGAAAATTACCAAATTCGTTTTGAGAATATACTCTGGAAACGAAAATAGTACCTTCTAAGTCAGAACTCTCTACTCACATACAATTACAGAATAGGCGTAAGCCTATTTTTGAAGCATATTCGGATTTAGGGTAGTCCAGCACATGTGCTGAAGAGAGACACTGATAAGATGGACATGAGTTCACCTGTTTAAGGGTTATCCTAGAGAAACGAAAGGAGGTTTATAGTTCTAAAAATCAGAAGGTCATGGTTAGCACCAATGTCCAATTTTTATAAGAGAACTATGTAATGAACCACAAGCCCATAAGTAAATTTGTTCTTAAGGAAATGATAAAGGACATGTCTAATCTAGTACTAACTGTACAAGATGAAATATCACAAGAAACTGCAATACATATCACAAATGATACACAATTACAGATAGTGCCTCATCGTAGTGGGAGGGTTGTTAGGCAACCTAAAAGATTCATGTTTTGGGAGAGTCATTGGACTTGATCCCAAGTAAACATGAGCCTGATCCTCGGAAATATGATGAAGCACTTCAAGATAAAGATATAATATCTTGGCAAAGAGCAATGAATACATAATTAGAATATATGTATTCTTAAAAGTCTGGAAGCTTGTAGAACCACCAAATGGTGTAAAAGTCATTGGGTGTAAATAGGTCTACAATAGGAAAAGAGGGATAGATGGGAAGGTGGAAGCTTTCAAGACAAGGCCTGTTGAAAAAGGAAACTTTTTCACCGGTAGCCATGTTTAAGTCTATCCGGATTCTTTTATCTATTGCTGCTCATATGGACTATGAGATTTGGCAAGTGGATGTCAAGACAACTTTCCATAATATAAGGAAACATCCATATAAAGAAACCAAAAGAGTTTATTGCAAAGGGCAAAGAGCATCTTATGTGCTAGCTCAATCAGTCTATGGACTGAAGCAAAGCTTCAAGGTCTTGGAACATCCGGTTTAATGAAGTGATCCAGTTGTATGGATTTATTCAGTGTCCGGATAGTCTTGTGTATAAAGAAGTGTGATGGAAGCGTGGTGGTATTTCTTGTACTATACATAGATAATATTTTTGATAGTCGGAAATAATGTCAAAGTGTTGTCGGAAGTAAGGGTATGGTTGTCCAAGTAATTCGATATGAAAGACTTGGGAGAATGTGCACATATTCTCGGGATCAGAGTGATCACAAGAAAAGAATATTATGCTTATCCCAAGCTTCATATATCGATATAATCCTTGCTCGTTTTAGCATGCAAGACTCCAAGAAAGGTTTTCTACCTTTTAGGCATGGAGTAATTTTATCTAAAGAGATGTCTCGGAAGACATCAAAATAGATAGAAGAAATAAAGGCAGTTCTTTATGCTTCGGCTATCGGAAGCCTAATGAATGCTATGAACAAGACTGGATATCTGTTTTGCCGTAGGCATGGTTAGCAGATATCAGAGTAACCCAGGACTAGGACACTAAACTGCCGTAAAACATATATTAAAGTACCTTAGAGGGACTAGAGATTATATGCTAGCTTACAAGGTAGATGATTTGCTCCCTGTGGGTCACACGAATTCTGGTTTCCAATCAGATAGGGACAATAGTAAATCGACCTCGGGGTTTTTGTGTTTACTTTAGGAGGTTAAGTCATAACTATGGAAGAGTGTTAAGCATAGGTGCTTTTCGGACTCCACCATAGAAGCTGAGTATGTGGCAGCCTTTGAGGCAGCCACAGAAGTTATATGGCTCAGAAACTTCATGATGGACTTAGACATGATTTCTAGTTTGCCCAAAATTATTACAATTTATTGTAATAATAGTGGTGCAGTAGCAAACTCGAAGAACCCATAAGTCCATAAGGCAAATAAACACAATAGAGCGCAAGTACTACCCAATACGAGAAATCGTATAACGAGGAAAAGTTGTTGCCACCTAGACTGTATCAAGTGATAACCTGGAAGATCCTTTCACTAAGGCCCTTAAGGAAAGAGCTTTTGATGGGCATGTTGAAGGGTAGGGAATCAGATATATGGCAGGATATATGGCAGCATAGTCTTTTAGTATAAGTGGGAGATTGTTAGAGTATATACTAAAAGCCTAGCTTTTTGTAAACATCTATTTTGAAATAAAAAAAATCACATTGGTCAAATGTCTACATTTATTTACTAAGTGTAGTTGTTCAATTAATTTATATTGTAGATAACATGGTGAGTGGTGTCACTCACAGAAGATCATGTTATCAGTTCTTTATAAATTATAAATAGTTACTCACGACTAAGATGGAAAGGAACAAACCGTTGGAATAGTCGTAGTGTAATTAGGTATTAGTTTATCTTGACTAATAAATTACACTAGTACACTCTAAGTGTATTGAGTAGGACCAATTAAGATAAGTTCTTTTTATACTGACTTAATAAAAGAACAAGACCTTAGTTATTATGGAAGTGTGTGCTCTTAATCCTAATATAATGACAAGCACATATATTTTATATTTATTTCTTTGATTTATCAATGGATGCGATTTAGTTCGATAAATCAATAAGCCCGATAAGTTGGGAATGATATTACTTATAGTGTGTATTGTTGATTATAGAAGGAAACTGTGTCCTAGTAATCTAGGTTGATAATGCCCCCAAGAGGAGCTCATAAGGATTGTCATGTTAAACCTTGCAGGTGGACTTAGTCCGACATGACGATAAGGTTGAGTGTTACTACTCTTGGACTAAATGTTAATTAAATGAGTTGTCAGTAACTCATTAAATTAATGAACATTCGATATCTTAAACACAGGGAGACTAACACACTCATGATAAGAAGGAGCCCATAATGTAATTTGGGATTGGTGTGGTAGTGCAATAATAACTCTCTAGTGGAATGAGTTATTGTTGATGAACTTGAGTCGTGTGTTCGGGGCGAACACAGGATACTCAAGCTCATCGGAAGGCCAAAATCAGTTTCTCCTCTAGGTCCCTGTCGTAGCCTCTTATTTATAAAGTCTTATACCCACCTATACCCACCTTCTTACCCATCCTTAAGTGGTCGGCCAAGCCAAGCTTGGAGCCCAAGCAAGGGCCGGCCAAGATAAGCCTTGGATGGACCAAGTGGTGGCCGACCCTAACTTGGAGCCCAAGCTTAGGTGGCCGGCCACATAAAAAAAAAGGAGTTTATTTTAAAATCTTTCCTTATATGGAAGCCATGGTTTTAAAAAAGAGTTTAAAATTTAAATCTTTCCTTTTATAGCTTTCTACAAAAGATTAAGAGAAAGGTTTGATATCTTTCCTTATTTGTAGTTAAAAGGAAGATTTTAATTTTTGATAAAATTTTCCTTTTTTGTAACCATCCTCATGGTTTTAAAAGAGAGTTTTAAAATTTAAATCTTTCCTTTTATAGCTTTCTACAAAAGATTAAGAGAAAGATTTGATATCTTTCCTTATTTGTAGTTAAAAGGAAGATTTTAATTTTGGAGAAAATTTTCCTTTTTGTAATCATCCACATGTTTTAATAGAGAGATTTTATTTTATAAAAGTTTCCTTTTATAACCAACCATGAAGGGAATTTTTAAAAGAGAAATTTTTATTTTAAAATTTCCGGGAACAAATTAGGACATTTTAATTTTGTGTTTAAAACTTTCCTTATTTGGAGGATTTGATATGGCCGGCCATTGAAAGAATTATAAGGAAGGTTTTATTAAATTTTCCTTTCATTGGCAAGGAAAATAAAAAAGTTTTAATTATGTTTAAAACTTTCCTTATTTGCCAAGATTAAGGAATATAAAAGAGAGGGTAGAGGTGCCTCACCTCACAACAACACATCGATTATTCCTCTCCTCAATTCCTTGGTGGTGGCCGACCCTCATCTTCTTCCTCTCCTCCTTTTCTTCTTCTTTGGTGGCCGGCGGCATCAACTCTCAAGGCACTTGTTAGTGGCTGGACTTTGCTTGGAGAAGAAGTAGAGAAAGGAGGCTTTGTTTCTTAGCATCCCTTGGAGCTTGGTTGGTGGCCGAAGTTCTTCATCTTAGGAGATTGTTGGTGGCCGAAACTTGTAAGGAGAAGAAGGAGGCTTGGGTGGATTTTCGTCTCGGTAGATCATCGCCCACACGACATCCGAGATAAGAAGAGGAATACGATAGAAGATTGTGAGGTTTATTAGCTACAAAGAAAGGTATAACTAGTTGTCTTGTTCCGCATTATACTAGTTTTCTTTGTACGGATTTTAAAATACCAAACACAAAAGGCTAACATTTCTAGGTTTCGAATTTATGATTCAAGTTTATGTTTCTTTTATTTTTTCGATCTTGTGATTCGATTGTTCTTAATGGTTAAACCTAGGGTTACTATATGGAGATTAAATATTGAATTTCATTAAAAGGCTTTGTCTAGGAAGTGGTGGATGCTCCCATAACCAAGAAGACCTTGTGCCTCGCCATGTTGAACCTGGAAGCTGATCTCTGAAATAAATATTTAATCAAATTTGTAACATAGGTGGATTTGGATTAAGAATGTTAGGCATCGTTTACAATCCAAGTCTAAACCTCTAAGAACAGATAAATTGAATTTGGAATCAATAATGTTAAGTTTTGTGCGATTCCTAATTTAATTTCTAAAGAACATAATAAGTTGTTAGGAAAGGTTCAGGACTTGTACAAAATTTTTGTACAGGGGAACCGGTACGATATTCCAAGTAGCAACCAACAGAATCGTGTTTGTCGCAAGATAGAAGATGAATAGTGCATAGTTTTTTTTTCGTTATAATTGATTACTTAATCGATTCATGTATTTGAATCGATTGAGAAGGAAATTGAATCGATTAAGTTCACGGTATAGTGACTTAATTGATTCATCAATCAATTGAATGCATTTTTAACTCCCGGGATGCATAGTGACTTAATCGATTCATCAATCGATTGAATTCATTTTAATCGATTGATGAATCGATTGAAGAAAGAAAAAAAACTGAGATGAACAGTAATGTTTTGACGAAGCACAGTGCATGTATGAATTGTTTTTTCTTCACGTAGAGAAACCTCAATGCATGTCTAAAGAAATTTAATTAAATATATTTATTAATTAATTAAATGCATATAGAAATGTATTATGAATTAATAAATAGATATTTAATTAATTTATGGTTCAATTAACTGAAAATTGAACCAGACTAACTTATCTAATCAAACCCATATCGGGTTTAAATTATTAGTTGATTTAACCATACCAGTTTGATTCAATGATACCTAAATCTGGTTCAAATTATTTGTTGGTTTAATCAGTTCAGTTTATTATTGAATTAATTGAGGTGATTTTGATTACATAAGTTGGGATGATCAAATATGACTAGATTAGTTATGTTGTGTCAAATTTGATCAAAAAGATTAGATTTGTTTTAATGGGTCAGACTTAATCCAATGGGCATTGGATGAATCAAATGGACCTAAGTTTGATCAATAAGTTTGAGAATGACTCAAATGGGCTTAAACAATAACAGAACATAAGTTTGAAATCTATGTCAAATTGGATTAGTTTTAATGAGGATGATAGACTAAGCTTAAGATCTGAATTCTTAATTGACCGATACAATGTGTCAGTCGCATGAGATTCCCTAAATAAAGAGAATTTATTTTTCTTAATTGCTTGAGTATTTTGTATATATTTGTCCTATATGTGGGAATTTAAGATGACCAGTTTTTGTTACTAGTCTGTCGATTTTGTACTGACATCATGATTTTCAATTCTAGAATAATATACAAGATGAATGGTCGTTATGAACGACAACATGAGCTATGGGAGGAGATCAAGAAGTTGGAATATGACCCGGATCACGGAGTCGGTAGGCTTATTGGTCGGCTCGATTGGCTGTTCTGGAATCTAGAGCAAGAAGGGTATCCAGTCTAGGACAAAGAAAGAAGATGGGCTCTGGTTTATTCATTGTCGGAACATCTTAGGCAGATAGCATTCCAACTTTGGGATGATTCTGAAGGGCACATCTCATATTCAGAGATGTGTAGATAGTTACTTCACTTGGAATAGGGTCCTGAAGAATCTGAAGAGGATCAAGATCCCGAAGAAATGGACCTCGAAGAATCTGAGAAGGATCCAGAAATAAATCCTCAAGATTTTGGGGAGGATCCAAATCCCACAGAATCTGAGGAGAATCCAGAAATGGATTCTGAAGATTTTGAGGAGGATCCAAATCCCGCAGAATCTGAGGAGGATCCAGAAATGGATCCTGAAGATTTTGAGGAGGATCTAGAGATGGATCTCGAGAAGGATGTAGAGATGGATCCCGAAGAATTAGAGGAGGATCCTCAAGAGTGTGTAGAAGATCCAAAATGGATCTAATGGATACGTTTGAGGCTGGCCCACCCATCAGAGTCCAGGATAAACGTGATACAATTGCCCACTGCTCTAGTAGTTATCCTAGTGGGAGTAGTGCTAGCTTATCTATGTTACTAATGTTCTGTTTACTATCATTATGTATGAACAGTGTTAGCTCATTTAGTGTTTGAGTCATGTAATAATTTCTATCATTATGTACGAACAAAGTTATGATAAATAAATAGTTATGTTATGTGTTAACTAACTTGCTCATGATTAGTGTATGTGAATATGATTAGTTCATATATCCATATGATTAGTTCATATGAAAAATGATTAGTTCATTTTAATAATGATTCGTTCATTAGATGGGATGCGTGTAATATGATTGATCTATGTTGATTAGATTATAACATACAAATGATGAGTGGAAACAATATTATCATTTGATTTTGTAAACTAACTCTAATTTACACTGAGTCAATAAATAATTGCACATATATGAATTACACTGAAATAATAAATAATGTGTTTATTTATGTAGATCATGGCAACTAAAAACATCATAGCTGAACTCAATAAGGGAGAAAAATTATATGGGGATAACTACAAAATCTGGCATCTTAAGATACAATACGTTCTTGAGGAATAAGAAGTTCTAGAGACTGTAAATCAATTCATGGAAGAACCAGCTGATTGTTGTATAACACAGCACAGACGTGACCTTGATGCCTATAAGGCATGGAAAAGGAAGGACTCATGTAACGACCCGCCTCCTACTGACTAGGCTGCGAGGCCGATCGCTACAGTTATGCTGTGCTGGACTATTAATGCGGAATGAAAACTGGCTAATTTAAAATTTAGCTGAACGAAATTGCTGTAAAGTGTAACTTAGTGTTCTGGGTGTACCTAGGAGTTGTACACATGTTAGGGAAGACAATCTATGCCTCTCGGATGGACTGCTAGCTGTAATCAGGCACTTCAATCGATCCATAGATCGATTGGGCTATCGGATCGATCCCGTGATCGATCCAGCTTGTTACTGGCACGGAACAACTCTCTGGATCGATCGACAGACCGATCCGTATGCTCCCTCGCCTCTGTATGCGGCTGGATCGGTCTACCGACCGATCCAGGAGTACCCTGATCGGTCGGCTGATCGGTCGGCTGACCGATCAGTGAGCGTCGGTGCTCTCTGTTCGCACTATGGATCGGTCGGCTGACCGATCCATAACAGAGGCCAACTCTCTATTCGTGCATGGATCGGTCAGCTGACCGATCCAGCGGCACAACCCACTCCCTGATCGGTCTGTAGACCGATCAGAGTTCTGATTTCGGCCTGAAACTCTAATTTCAGCCTGAAACTCTGATTTCAGCACTTGGGCGTGCCAAAATCTCACATATGAGTTATACACTACATGAGAAACATTCTAATAACATAAAACTAGTATTCTAAACTTAACATGACACATAGTTCACTGGTTCATAGCAATATACAACTAAACGAGCATGAAAGTAAAACACTAAAGAGTTTTACGGTTTAAACTTGCTAAGACCCCTAAGAATCTTTTATTCCAGTTCCTTCCACACACACCATCTCTGCATTGGCCTCCAGCTTCCTCTGCTAGTCCATTTTCCTTTTACCTGTATCTGCAGTATAAGGAAAATAGTATCTGGAAGCTAAAAAGCTTAGTAAGAAACCATCTACCTCACTAAAACATGCATACGATGCAAATATGATTTTAAATCATGCTGTTTGAAAGGATATGCTAAGTATACTGAATAAACTAAACATGGCATGGCATATAAGCATACAATCATGGCATGGCAACTAATCATATGAATCAATAAAGATAACTGAACTGAACATATAATAAGCTAAACTGTAGCTAAACTGATACTGAATTCCAACTCAACTAACATAACTAATTTGAGCTTTGAAAACTAATTCATAATAAGTGAAAATACATAATCATGCTGTTTGAGCCCGACAACTGTACTTGCTGTGCGCACATCTCTAACTAGACCCGGGTTTGTAAGTCCAGAATTTAGTAAGGTTAACTAGGTTATCTAAACCTAGGGACGACTGTGGGAGTCCAACCCAATGGACATCTGATCCAGTACAGTGCCACTGAAAATAAAATACTGAATATAGCTAACTGGTTTAACTTGCTGTTTCTAGGTTATCTGAACCTAGAGCTAGGTTGTCTGAACCTAGAGGCGACTGTGGGAGCCCACCCATTGGACCGTAGTCCCATATAAGCTAAAGTAAACTGATTTACTGATTTAAATGCTTATAATGTATTTAACTGAGCTATTAAAATGCCTAATTCGCATTTTAACTTAACTAGCTATTTTATCGAACACCTAGTGTGCCCCAACTCTCCCCTCTATTACGGAGACCACTTCTAGGCACCCGACAACGTCTAGGAACCCCCACTGAAGAGGGAATACGTGTCCGGCCCATCTAGAAGTACTCACTAAATCCCTAAATCTGCGAGGAGGGTCAAATTCACCCTATGCGTCGATAAAAACTGCATATAGCTAAACTAGTGCCTATAAAACCAAACGGAGCTACTTATACTGCAGGTGAGGGGTTTCTTACATCCTGCGCGTAGTTCCTTACAAATCTGATCGCTAGGTTTCCGGTGGAGATGATCTTCTCAACGATCTGCTCGCGTCTACGTGTTCTTCTCGCGAAGGGGAACGTCCTCGTATCGAAGATCTCGCCGGAAGAAGTTCCCTTGGCCCTTGGGGCTTGGTGTGCCATGCGTGAGGAAGAGGAGAAGAAGGGAGAGGCGGCGGTGGTGTTGGGTCTCGGTGGAAAAGATTTTGCCGAAACAAAAAAAATAAAACCTAAACTTAATATCCACCTAATTAATTCCTATTTATACTAAGTAATTAATTCGGCCAAACCAATTATAAATATAATTGATTCCCTTTCCTTTCAGCACGGCCCTGCTGGGTTCACCGGTTACTAAGGCTAACTAAAGGTTTAGCGGACCCGAGAGGTCCTGGGTTCGATTCCCGCTTAAGCCATTTTACTTTTCTAATAATTTTTGCTACTTCCGCTACTCGGAAAATTTCGGAAAAATGTCTAATAATTCCAGAAAAATCATGGAATATTTCTAAAATAGTTTTGAGAATTTATGAGCGTTACAATCCCCTATACCTTATAAAAAGTTCGTCCTCGAACTTAGAATAATTCTGGGTACTTCTGTCTCATGCTGACTTCTGTCTCCCAAGTTGCCTCTTCTGCTGTGTGACTGTGCCAAATGACTTTGACTAATGGTACTTCCTTGTTCCGCAATTTCTTAACTGCTTGGTCTATTATCTGAATAGGCCGACTATCATAGCTGAGGTCTTCGCGGATCTGTACCGACTGGGGCTCAATCACCTGGGTGGCATATGGGGTATGCTTCTTCAGCATAGAGACATGAAATACGTTGTGGACAGCTGACATTTCCTGGGGTAGCTCTAGCTCATATGCTACCTTGCCCACTCTTCTGCTGATAAGGTATGGTCCCACATATCTGGGACTAAGTTTTCCCTTCTTCCCAAAACGCATCACTCCCTTCATGGGAGCTACTCTGAGGAACACTGTATCCCCGACTGAAAACTCTAAGGGTCTGCGCCGTGTATCAGCATAGCTTTTCTGGCGGCTCTGAGCTGTCTCTATCCTCTGGCGGATCTGCTGTATAGCTGCTGTGGTATCTGCTACTAGATCTATCTGAAGTTCTAGCTCTTTCTGTTCACCACTCTCATACTAGCAGATTGGAGATCTACACCTCCGCCCATAGAGAGCCTCGTAAGGTGCCATGCCGATAGTGGCCTGATAGCTGTTGTTGTATGCAAATTCTGCTAAGCTCAGATATTTGCACCAACTTCCCTTGAAGTCTAGGGCACACGCTCGGAGCATATCTTCGAGTACCTGATTCACTCGCTCCGTCTGACCATCTGTCTGTGGATGGAATGCTATGCTGAACTTTAACTTAGTGCCCAACGCTGACTGTACACACTCCCAAAAGTGTGATGTGAATCTGCTGTCCCTGTCTGAAATGATGGTTCGTGGGACTCCATGTAGTCTGACGATCTCCTGGAGATACAACTGAGCTAGCTTCTCCATTGAGTAGGATATCTTGATAGCTAAGAAGTGGGCTGATTTAGTCAAGCTGTCGACTATTACCCAGATGGCGTCAAAACCATTCGTGGTTCTGGGCAGTCCCACTATGAAATCCATAGAGATATCCTCCCACTTCCATTCTGGAATCTATATAGGCTGCAGAACTCCTCCTGGTCGCTGATGTTCTGCCTTGACCCTCTGACAGGTGAGGCAGATGCTAACATATCTGGCGATGTCTCGCTTCATCCCGGGCCACCAAAACTGGTTCTTCAAGTCTTGATACATTTTGGTGGAACCTGGATGCATCGCATAGGGAGTCTTGTGAGCCTCATCTAAAATCCATCTTCGTAGCTCCTCCTGATCTGGAACACAGAATCTGTCACCAAAATACAACACCCCGTTATCGAACACTCTGAATTCTCTACTTTCTGATTCTGCTAGCCCTTGCTTAATTTTCTGAATTTCAGGGTCCTGCTCCTGAGCTGACTGAATATCACCAAGCAAGGTAGACTCTAAGGTCATAGTAGAGAGCTGTCCAACGATGAGTTCGAGACCGAAATCTACGATCTCCTTCTGTAGGGGCGGTGACATGGCTGTAAGAGATAATAAGGTAGCACTGGATTTTCTGCTAAGTGCGTCGGCTACCTTATTGGCTTTCCCTGGATGGTAGAGGATGTCTATATCATAGTCTTTGACCAGCTCAAGCCATCTGCGCTGTCGCATGTTCAGATCCTTCTGAGTGAAGAAGTACTTTAGACTCTGATGATCTGTATACACTCTGCACTGAGCTCCATATAAGTAATGTCTCCAAATTTTGAGAGCGAACACTACTGCTGCAAGCTCAAGGTCATGAGTAGGGTAATTCTTCTCATAATCCTTGAGTTGTCTAGAGGCATAGGCGATCACCTCGCCGTTTTGCATCAGTACTACTCCTAGTCCCAACTTAGAGGCATCACTATAGATGTCAAAGCTGCTGGTGTTGTCTGGTAGAGTCAAAATGGGAGCACTGGTCAATCTCCTTTTAGCTCGCTGAACAGTCCTCTGTCCACTGAAATTTCTTGTTCTTTCTGGTAAGAGCTGTCAGTGGGGAGGCTATCCTGGAGAAGTCCTCTACAAACTTTCTGTAATATCCTGCTAATCCCAGAAAGCTCCTGATTTCGCTGGCGTTCTTAGGTCTCTTCCAGTTACTTACTGCTTCTATCTTGCTGGGATCTACCATAATACCATCCTTTGAGATGATGTGACCCAGGAAGGACACCTGATCTAGCCAAAATTCACATTTCGTGAACTTGGCGTATAGCTGGTTCTGCTGAAGGGTCTGCAATACTAGTTTCAGGTGCTCTGAATGTTCTTCCTGAGTTCCGGAGTAGATAAGAATGTCATCGATAAACACAATAACAAACTTATCTAAATACTCCCTGAATACTCTATTCATGAGATCCATGAATGTAGCTGGAGCATTGGTCACGCCAAAGGGCATGACTACGAACTCGTAGTGTCCGTATCTGGTTCTGAATGCTGTCTTGGGTATATCCCCTTCTTTAACCTTCACCTGATAATAACCTGATCTGAGATCTATCTTAGAGAACACTGCTGCTCCCTTCAGCTGGTCGAACAGGTCATCGATTCTGGGAAGGGGATACCTGTTCTTGATCGTGACTTGGTTCAGTGATCTGTAGTCTATGCACAGTCGCATACTTCCATCCTTCTTCTTCACGAACAATACAGGCGCTCCCCATGGTGAATGACTTGGGCGTATGAAACCCTTGTCAAGCAGCTCCTGTAGTTGCTCCTGAAGTTCCTTCAGTTCTGCTGAAGCCATGCGATAAGGCGCTTTGGAGATAGGGTTTGTACCAGGAATGAGCTCTATCTCAAAGTCAATCTCCCTGTCTGGTGCTAAGCCTGGTAACTCTTCAGGGAAGACTGCTGGGTAGTCACATACGACTCGAACCTCTGCTAGCTGTTGGTTCTTGTCCTAGCTGGCGTTGACTACGTGTGCTAGGAATCCTGTACATCCTGAATCTAGTCGCTTCTGTGCTTTCATAGCTGAGAGAATCTTCTTGGCCTTTCTCTTTGGTTCCCCGCTGTATTCAAATTGCACTGCCGCTTCAGGTTGGAAGATGACTTTCTGTTTACAGCACTCTATGGTAGCCCCGTATCTGATCAGAAAGTCCATTCCAAAGATAACGTCATAGTCGGTCATCTCTAGCACTATCAGATCACAAAAGAGCTCTCTGTCTGCTATAATGACCGGCACTACTCTGAGCCAGTGCGTGGATGCCATGATCTCTCCTGAAGGTAGTGTCGTCAAAAACTGACCACTGAGTACCTCTGAGGGTATTTCTAATTTTTCGGAGAACAACCTGGCTATATATGATGGGTTGCCCCAGTATCAAATAGAACAGTAGCACTATACTGTAAAATGCTAATTTGACCTGTGACGACTATCGAGGCATTGGCTACGTCCTCTCTGGTGAGTGAGTAGATCCTCGCATTCGCCGTAGCTGGAGGGGCTTCTAATCTGCCCTGGCTGATAAGTGGACCTTCTAGAGCGGCCTGCATCTGATATAACTGAGCTGGCTGGCCTGCATACTGAATCTGCTGTGGCTGAGGAAGACCGGTCTTGTTCAGGCACTGCTTGGCCATGTGCCCTTCCTGTCCACATTCAAAGCATCCTCGTGTGCCCTTGCGACAAACCCCTGGGTGGAATTTCCCACAAGTAGCACACTTTGGATAACTGGGTCGCTTGCTAGATGGTCCTCCTTTTGGGTCACTCCCTGATTTGCGCTTGCTGTTGGAGTTCTCTAGATTAGTTGTGACCTTGCTGCTTTTGAGTGTGAGAGTTTCCTTGGCCCTTGGACTCGAGGAGACTTCTGCTGCTTTATGCTGCTCTGGTAATGCTCGTGGTCAAGGCACCGCTCACTAACTCCTCCGTGGTTTGTGGCCTATGTATGCCACCGACCACGTTCACTGCTATCTCGGCCTCGGGATCTTGAGCATCAACCGGATTCGTTCCTTCTCTGCCGACTAACTCGGCATAGACGAGCCAACTGTTGAATTTCTTCACTTCCTCAATCGAAAGGTTGCCCTGACGAAACTCAGTGAACTCGTCGTAGTGGCGGTTTGTAACCCGTATGTGAAAGAACTCCTCGAAGAATTCCTTCTCGAAGTCAGCCCATGACATCTGGTTCACTGGGCGCTTCGTTCTGATTCTTTCCCACCACATGCGTGCGTCTCCTGTCAGACAGAAGGAGGCACACTTCACCTTCTCATGTTCTGGCCAGTCCAGAAGCTCCATCGTGCTCTCCAGTGTTTTGAACCAGGCTTGTGCATCCCATGGTTCACTAGTGCTTGAGAAGTTCTCTGGCTTGACTCGCTGCCACTGGATCAGATAGGCTTCCTTTCTTGGCTCAGCTGCTGGGACTGCTGGTGCTGGTACTGGTGCTGGCGCTGGCGCTACAGACTGGGCTGGCGGAACCTCTAAAACTTCTGGAGTCGTCAGGTTCGGTTCCGGGGTGACTGTGGGGGTACTCTGTTGATTAGCCTTTAAGGAGGCTATTTCCTATCGCTGTTCAGCTAGCTGCTGCTGTAACTGAGCCACTAATGCTGTAAGGTCGGGAGGAGGCACTGAACTGCCTGCCTCTTGCTGGGGCTCAGTAACTAGTGCCCTTCTAGCTGGGCGTCCTCGTGTCATTGCTAAAGACATAGAGGACAGAACATGAATAACTATTACAATCATAATTGTATAACTATCGTTATCCTGTTATATACTATCACATACTTGTTGGTGCAACCTTAGGTCAAGGTTGACCTGGTTGACCTGACTCGAGTTGTATTTTGATGTTTGACTTAGGAAGATTGTTGGTGCAACCTTAGGTCAAGGTTGACCTAGTTGAGTTGCATGTTGATGTTTGACACTCGTGGAAGAGTTGTATTCTTGATATGGGACAAGAATAGATGTTTGGGAGATTGTTGGTGCAACCTTAGGTCAAGGTTGACCTGATTCGGGAAAAAGTCCAAGTATGGAGACTTGGCAACGGAAAAGTCCAAGCAGGGAGCTTGGCACTAGAAAAGTCCAAGTATGGAGACTTGGCACTGGAAAAGTCCAAGCAGGGAGCTTGGCACTAGAAAAGTCCAAGTATGGAGACTTGGCACTGGAAAAGTCCAAGCAGGGAGCTTGGCACGCGAAAAGTCCAAGTATGGAGACTTGGCACGGGAAAAGTCCAAGTATGGAGACTTGGCACGGGAAAAGTCCAAGTATGGAGACTTGGCACGGAAAAGTCCTAACTGGGATGTTAGGCAGTGTGGGAATCCTGGTGAGTGAATCCAGGTGAAAATCCTAGTGAGTGAAGCTAGGTGAAGGTGAAAGTCCTGGTGAGTGAAGCCAGGCATTCGGGAAAATCCTGGTGAGTGAAGCCAGATGAAAATCCTAGTGAGTGAAGCTAGGTGAATGAGAAAGTCCTAACTGGGATGTTAGGCAGTTGGAAAGTCCTGGTGAGTGAAGCCAGGCAGTTGTGGAAATCCTGGTGAGTGAAGCCAGGTGAAAACCCTAGTGAGTGAAGCTAGGTGAAAGTCCTGGTGAGTGAAGCCGGGCAAGGGAAAATCCAGATGGATCAAGGGTGATCGGACATCTGGTGATGAGAAGTCCAAGAAGGTCATAGGAGTGACCGGATACTTGGCACGAAGAGGAAAGTCTAAGTGGGTCAAAGAGATTGACCGGACACTTGGTGGAGAGTCTTAGCAGGTCAAGGGACTGACCGGATGCTAAGCATGATGTACCAACAGGTCAAGGTTGACCGGATGTTGGTTTGGGAGACTTGGGACTTGGTTTGGGCAAAAACCAAGCTCTGGATCGGTCTGCAGACCGATCCAGCGATACGTTTGTGTATCTGATCGATCTGGTGACCGATCAGATAACAAACAGAAGGGTTCTGTAAGACATCTGATCGGTCTGGAGACCGATCAGAAGAGTTGAGCAGAGACACAGCCACCTCTCGTACAGAGAGGTGGGATCGGTCCGGGGACCGATCAGACTGGGGCCTGATCGGTCCCCATGACCGATCAGCAGGAAGCCTGATCGGTCCACGGGACCGATCAGGGTACGCACAGAGAGTTGGGCAGCTCTCTGTGCTCTACTCTGATCGGTCTGGGGACCGATCAGCATAGAGCCTGATCGGTCCCCACGACCGATCAGACCAGCCCCAGACCGATCAAGCTGAAGCCTGATCGGTCCAGGCCCTAGCCGTTGTGAGACAACGGCTAGGCTATTTCGGGCTTCTGTGTTCTGTTCTTTCTGCTTGCAGGTTCGCAGGTTGGCTGAGGATATGAGGACACATAAAAGGTTCGAAGGCTATGTAGAAGAATAACCGCTTCTAGAGATCGCTTCTTCTCTCTGGAGCTGCTGTTCTTCTTGCTGCTGTGAGTTCTTCTGCGAGCTTTGCTGAGCTCAGTTTGCTGAAGCTCTGCGTGAGTTTCCTGCTGGTTTTCTGGCTGAGGTTGGATCCTAGAAGCTGCTGCTTCACCTGGGTTCCAATCGACAACAAGAGGCAAGCAAGTGTTTTTACATTCCTGTTGTTCTTGTTTTCTTGTTCTACTTGTACTCCTTGTTGCTGTTGCAAAGATTGTGGTGAGGTTTCTCCACCCAGAAGGAGTGATTATTAGCCGGGTTTCCGGGGTCTCATCCACCGACGGATTGGTAGGCTTCGTCCACCTTACGGACACGCCGAGGAGTAGGAGTTTCATCTCCGAACCTCGTTACATCGACGAGTTTGAGGTTTGCTAGTCTCCGCTTTGTTTCTTTGTTTTATTTTCCGCTGCGCTAACCTGATTTGTAGAAAGAAACGCGACGAATTGGGGTCGGCTATTCACACCCCCCCTCTCTAGCCGCACGAAGGATCCTAACAAGTGGTATCAGAGTGAGGTCGCTCTTCGTTGGATCAACACCCGGGGGAGCACGAGCTAGAGAATGGAACGATTTGGAGAGGACATCACGATTCCACCATTCTACGATCGCGACGACTTCGCGTATTGGAAGGTAAGAATGAAATATTTTCTTATGACTAATCTTGAGAATTGGAGGTGTGTGCAATTAGGTTTTACTCCTCCGGAGGATGAAGAAGGAAAACCTCTCAAGAAGAAGAGGTGGACGAAGGAGCAAATCCACAGATCAACCATCAACGATGAGGTAATGAAAATCATTGAATTTTCTTTACCTAATGATGTTTTGTGTAGGATAGGTGGGTATAACGATGCCAAGGAGTTGTGGAATAACTTGGCAAAGCTCCATGAGGAGAACTCCACTTCAAGTCATGAAGAGGAGTCAAGTGAGCCAAGGAGCTCACTTCATGAAGGAATGAATTTAGAAGTTGAGGGCCACTCAACATCTAAAGAAGAAGAGGAGGAGAGTTCTTCTTCAAGTTCGGAGAAAGAAGAAGAAGAAGCGTCTACCTCCGGAAGGGATGAAGAAGAGAGCTTTCATCCACCCTCAAACCTAGGTAACTCAAGCATTTTAAGTTCTAGCAAATTACACATAATGTGCTTTGAGTGTAGGGAGTATGGACATTACAAGAGTAAATGTCCAAAGAGAGTTAGAAAGACTCCACCGGCGCCAAAGGTCAAGGAAGCCGGAGTCCCAACACGCAAGGGCAAGGAGCACGTGGTGTGCTTCCAATGCTAAAGGGGACATTATCGGAGCCAATGTCCGAGAGGGAGGCAATCTCACAAGGACAAGAGATCGAGCACATGTATAGGGGGAGCTAGGGCAAACCCTAAGGTAATCTCTAAGGCACATTCTTGCAATTCTAGTAGGATGCATGCTAGTAGCCTTATTGCTATTGTCAAGAATGATAAGCATGTTAATTATAGAAATCGATACACATGCTTAGGTGCCAAACATGTGAGCCTAGATAAGGATAACACTAGGAAAGCCAACCCTAGAATTAACTCATCTAAGGCTAAGGAAAATCTAGGTAGAAATCCCAAATCATCTAGACATATGCCTAGGAATACCTCAAAGAAAAATGACAAATTAACACTTGAGGTATTAGAGAGGGAAAATCAAGTCTTGAGGTCAAGACTTGATAATTTAGAAAAGGCTCTTAAAAACATGGAGAAGTCATCTCTAGGGTTTAAGAGTCAAAAACCCAAGTCCAAGGACAAGAAAGGTTTGGGTCACAAACCTAAGTCCCAAGTGGTCAAGCCCACTTATCATAGTGTTCCATTCGATTATGGAACAAAACCTAGGGCTAGGAAGACCACCACCAAGGTCACAAGGGGAGTCACCCCTAGAGTTGATCTTGATGAGTCTCAAATGACCAAGGCTTCAAAGCCTAGGAGGGTCATTAGGAGGGTTGCTAGGGAAGTCATCCCTAGTGAATATTTAGTGAACCCAATGAGCTCACATAGATATTGGGTTCCTAGGAGTATCTTCTCTATCCCATAGATGGGTTAGAGAGTGTCAACTCCAATTAGAAGGGTAGTTGACCCAACTTTGATGAAATTGACACTCAAGGAGCATTTTCAAGGTTTTGATAACCTTTGAAAATGAAAAAGAATTATTATTTACTCCTTGAAGAGTAAATTGTGCCATATTTGAAAAATATCGATTTTAATCTTATTTGGCACAATTTAAGAAAACCTAGAGAAATACCATAATTGGGATTTTGGTTTTCTCTTAGGGATATATGGGCAATCTAGGGTTAGATTTTAAGTTAGCTAAGGCTAAGGATACTTAGATAGGGAATTTAGGTATTTTATTTGTGCTAACTTGCCATGATTGGTTGCCATATGCCATGCCATGACATCATATTCATTTTATTATCATTTGAAATGTCATGATAATGCTTAGGCTAGTTTATATGTCATGCTTTATTTGAGTTTCAAACTTTATGCCATGACATAATGACATTGGCACATGTTTTCATTTATGATATTATTTCATGTCATGTCATCATCTCTTGCATTAAGAATCAATGAAATTGATTTAAGGATAAAAACACATTTTGATATTGAGATCAAAAGTTTAGTTTAGAAAATGCATGAGAACTTAGCCTAAGATGACCTTAACCCATATCTCACATCAAATTGACTTGAATGTGGTTTGATACACCTTAGATGTGTGTGAGATATTAGGATCATGAGTTAGGATCAAGGTGCATAGTCCTTGTACCTAGATGACCCTAATTCAAGAAATTGAGGATCATAGGGAAAGCTTGTGTACAAGTCATGTACATCTAGCCCTAAGATTATGGTCCCAAATTCAAATGGTTTTAAAAGCATTTTAAAATTGATTTGAAAAACCTTGATGAAGCTTTCCTAGTGATAGCATTCATCATTGAACATTGTGATACAAAGTTAGTTAAACTTGAACTATTTCAAAGTTTTTGAACTTTGTATCAAAATTGAAAAATGGAAGTTATTTTCATAGAAAACTATTTTTCCATGATAGTATATGTTATGAGGAATGTATCCTCAAAATTTCACAATTCTTCGAATTTTCTGGAATTTTCTAGGAGTTTCTGAATTTCGGAAGGAAAATCAGAAATTCTGATATCAGAATTGTGGACCGATCAGGAGGTTGCCTGATCGGTCCAGGGGTTCCTGGATCGGTCACCATGACCGATCCAGGGAATCCCTGATCGGTCTGGTGACCGATCAGGGCGTGCCAAATGCTGATTTTTCGCCTATTTTGTCTGAAATTTCAGCTAGGAGTTGGTGTTTTGGATTTCTAAAGGTTTGAAACTCACCAAGACATTGTTGGTGCAATGGTCAAGGGGGAGTTGACCTTTAGGGGGAGTTTTACCTAATTGTCAAGGGGGAGTTGACTTTTAGGGGGAGTTTTTACTCCTTAAGACTTTTGAGGATTAGTGATATGGGATTATCACTAAGTTGATTGTTGAGTTTAGTATCAAGGGGGAAATTAAAAGTTTCAATGAAAGGTATGGGACTTTCATTAGGAAGAAACTCTTGACCTTGATACCCTCCTTTTTCTTTTTGATGTGTGTCAAAAAGGGGAGAGCGTTCATTGAAGAATTATTGGAGAACCCAAGTTAGGTTATCGGGTTAACCTAAGCTAGGGGAAGAATGTCAAGGAATGTTCAAGGAAGAACATTGGAATTCTTTTTGATGTGTGTCAAAAAGGGAGAGAATTTTTGGAGAACCCAAGTTAGGTTATCGGGTTAACCTAGGGGAGAATGTCCAGAGAATGTTCAAGGAAAGAACATTGGACATTGGAAGATGGTTGGAAAACCTAAGTTAGGTTATCGGGTTAACCTAACTTGATTTTGGATTTTGTCAAACATCAAAAAGGGGGAGATTGTTGGTGCAACCTTAGGTCAAGGTTGACCTGGTTGACCTGACTCGAGTTGACCTGACTCGAGTTGTATTTTGATGTTTGACTTAGGAAGATTGTTGGTGCAACCTTAGGTCAAGGTTGACCTAGTTGAGTTGCATGTTGATGTTTGACACTCGTGGAAGAGTTGTATTCTTGATATGGGACAAGAATAGATGTTTGGGAGATTGTTGGTGCAACCTTAGGTCAAGGTTGACCTGATTCGGGAAAAAGTCCAAGTATGGAGACTTGGCAACGGAAAAGTCCAAGCAGGGAGCTTGGCACTAGAAAAGTCCAAGTATGGAGACTTGGCACTGGAAAAGTCCAAGCAGGGAGCTTGGCACGCGAAAAGTCCAAGTATGGAGACTTGGCACGGGAAAAGTCCAAGTATGGAGACTTGGCACGGGAAAAGTCCAAGTATGGAGACTTGGCACGGAAAAGTCCTAACTAGGATGTTAGGCAGTGTGGGAATCCTGGTGAGTGAATCCAGGTGAAAATCCTAGTGAGTGAAGCTAGGTGAAGGTGAAAGTCCTGGTGAGTGAAGCCAGGCATTCGGGAAAATCCTGGTGAGTGAAGCCAGGTGAAAATCCTAGTGAGTGAAACTAGGTGAATGAGAAAGTCCTAACTGGGATGTTAGGCAGTTGGAAAGTCCTGGTGAGTGAAGCCAGGCAGTTGTGGAAATCCTGGTGAGTGAAGCCAGGTGAAAACCCTAGTGAGTGAAGCTAGGTGAAAGTCCTGGTGAGTGAAGCCGGGCAAGGGAAAATCCAGATGGATCAAGGGTGATCGGACATCTGGTGATGAGAAGTCCAAGAAGGTCATAGGAGTGACCGGATACTTGGCACGAAGAGGAAAGTCTAAGTGGGTCAAAGAGATTGACCGGACACTTGGTGGAGAGTCTTAGCAGGTCAAGGGACTGACCGGATGCTAAGCATGATGTACCAACAGGTCAAGGTTGACCGGATGTTGGTTTGGGAGACTTGGGACTTGGTTTGGGCAAAAACCAAGCTCTGGATCGGTCTGCAGACCGATCCAGCGATACGTTGTGTATTCGATCGATCCGGTGACCGATCAGATAACAAATAGAAGGTGATTCTGTGAGCATCTGATCGGTCCGGAGACCGATCAGGTGACGATCTTGAGGAGTGGGTCCGGGGACCGATCAGACTAGGGCCTGATCGGTCCCCATGACCGATCAGCAGGAAGCCTGATCGGTCCACGGGACCGATCAGGGTACGCACAGAGAGTTGGGCAGCTCTCTGTGCTCTACTCTGATCGGTCTGGGGACCGATCAGCATAGAGCCTGATCGGTCCCCACGACCGATCAGACCAGCCCCAGACCGATCAGGCTGAAGCCTGATCGGTCCAGGCCCTAGCCGTTGTGAGACAACGGCTAGGCTATTTCGGGCTTCTGTGTTCTGTTCTTTCTGCTTGCAGGTTCGCAGGTTGGCTGAGGATATGAGGACACATAAAAGGTTCGAAGGCTATGTAGAAGAATAACCGCTTCTAGAGATCGCTTCTTCTCTCTGGAGCTGCTGTTCTTCTTGCTGCTGTGAGTTCTTCTGCGAGCTTTGCTGAGCTCAGTTTGCTGAAGCTCTGCGTGAGTTTCCTGCTGGTTTTCTGGCTGAGGTTGGATCCTAGAAGCTGCTGCTTCACCTGGGTTCCAATCGACAACAAGAGGCAAGCAAGTGTTTTTACATTCCTGTTGTTCTTGTTTTCTTGTTCTACTTGTACTCCTTGTTGCTGTTGCAAAGATTGTGGTGAGGTTTCTCCACCCAGAAGGAGTGATTATTAGCCGGGTTTCCGGGGTCTCATCCACCGACGGATTGGTAGGTTTCGTCCACCTTACGGACACGCCGAGGAGTAGGAGTTTCATCTCCGAACCTCGTTACATCGACGAGTTTGAGGTTTCCTAGTCTCCGCTTTGTTTCTTTGTTTTATTTTCCACTGCGCTAACCTGATTTGTAGAAAGAAACGCGACGAATTGGGGTCGGCTATTCACACCCCCCCTCTCTAGCCGCACGAAGGATCCTAACAATACTATCATGCAGCAGTTTATCTATAAACATGATCTATAACAAGGGAACAGAAAGCATAAATAAAGTAGAGGTATTCTTACTTGGAAGTTGCAGGTTCAATGCTGATGTGTGTGTAGGAAGTATGGAACACTGCTCTGATACCACTCTGTAACGACCCGCCTCCTACTGACTAGGCTGCGAGGCCGATCGCTACAGTTATGCTGCGCTGGACTATTAATGCGGAATGAAAACTAGCTAATTTAAAATTTAGCTGAACTAAATTGCTGTAAAGTGTAACTTAGTGTTCTGGGTGTACCTAGGAGTTGTACACATGTTAGGGAAGACAATCTATGCCTCTCGGATGGACTGCTAGCTGTAATCAGGCACTTCAATCGATCCATAGATCGATTGGGCTATCGGATCGATCCCGTGATCGATCCAGCTTGTTACTGGCACGGAACAACTCTCTGGATCGGTCGACAGACCGATCCGTATACTCCCTCGCCTCTGTATGCGGCTGGATCGGTCTACCGACCGATCCAGGAGTACCCTGATCGGTCGGCTTGACCGATCAGTAGCTCACTGATCGATCGGCTTGACCGATCAGTAGCTCACTGATCGGTCGGCTGACCGATCAGTGAGCGTCGATGCTCTCTGTTCGCACTATGGATCGGTCGGCTGACCGATCCATAACAGAGGCCAACTCTCTGTTCGCGCATGGATCGGTCAGCTGACCGATCCAGCGGCACAACCCACTCCCTGATCGGTCTGTAGACCGATCAGAGTTCTGATTTCGGCCTGAAACTCTGATTTCAGCCTGAAACTCTGATTTCAGCACTTGGGCGTGTCAAAATCTCACATATGAGTTATACACTACATGAGAAACATTCTAATAACATAAAACTAGTATTCTAAACTTAACATGACACATAGTTCACTGGTTCATAGCAATACACAACTAAACGAGCATGAAAGTAAAACACTAAAGAGTTTTACGGTTTAAACTTGCTAAGACCCCTAAGAATCTTTTATTCCAGTTCCTGCCACACACACCATCTCTGCATTGGCCTCCAGCTTCCACTACTAGTCTATTTTCCTTTTACCTGTATCTGCAGTATAAGGAAAATAGTATCTGTAAGCTAAAAAGCTTAGTAAAAAACCATCTACCTCACTAAAACATGCATACGATGCAAATATGATTTTAAATCATGCTGTTTGAAAGGATATGCTAAGTATACTGAATAAACTAAACATGGCATGACATATAAGCATACAATCATGGCATGGCAACTAATCATATAAATCAATAAAGATAACTGAACTGAACATATAATAAGCTAAACTGTAGCTAAACTGATACTGAATTCCAACTCAACTAACATAACTAATTTGAGCTTTGAAAACTAATTCATAATAAGTGAAAATACATAATTATGTTGTTTGGGCCCGGCAACTGTACTTGCTGTGCGCGCATCCCTAACTAGACCCGGGTTTGCAAGTCCCGAATTTAGTAGGGTTAACTAGGTTATCTAAACGTAGGGACGACTGTGGGAGTCCAACCCAATGGATATCTTATCCAGTACATTGCCACCGAAAATAAAATACTGAATATAGCTAACTGGTTTAACTTGCTGTTTCTAGGTTATTTGAACCTAGAGCTAGGTTGTCTGAACCTAGAGGCGACTGTGGGAGCCCACCCATTGGACTGTAGTCCCATATAAGCTAAAATAAACTGATTTACTGATTTAAATGCTTCTAATGCATTTAACTGAGCTATTAAAATGCCTAATTCGCATTTTAACTTAACTAGCTATTTTATCGAACACCTAGTGTGCCCCAACTCTCCCCTCTATTAGGGAGACCACTTCTAGGCACCCGACAACGTCTAGGAACCCCCACTGAAGAGGGAATACGTGTCCGGCCCATCTAGAAGTACTCACTAAATCCCTAAATCTGTGAGGAGGGTCAAATTCACCCTATGCGTCGATAAAAACTGCATATAGCTAAACTAGTGCCTATAAAACCAAACGGAGCTACTTATACTGCAGGTGAGGGGTTTCTTACATCCTGCGCGTAGTTCCTTACAAATATGATCGCTAGGTTTCCGGTGGAGATGATCTTCTCGACGATCCGCTCGCGTCTACGTGTTCTTCTCGCGAAGGGGAACGTCCTCGTATCGAAGATCTCACCGGAAGAAGTTCCCTTGGCCCTTGGGGCTTGGTGTGCCGTGCGTGAGGAAGAGGAGAAGAAGGGAGAGGCGGCGGTGGTGTTGGGTCTCGGTGGAAAAGATTTTGCCGAAACAAAAAAATAAAACCTAAACTTAATATCCACCTAATTAATTCCTATTTATACTAAGTAATTAATTCGGCCAAACTAATTATAAATATAATTGATTCCCTTTCCTTTCAGCACGGCCCTGCTGGGTTCACCGGTTACTAAGGCTAACTAAAGGTTTAGCGGACCCGAGAGGTCCCGGGTTCGATTCCCGCTTAAGCCATTTTACTTTTCTAATAATTTTTGCTACTTCCGCTACTCGGAAAATTCCGGAAAAATGTCTAATAATTCCAGAAAAATCATGGAATATTTCTAAAATAGTTTTGAGAATTTACGGGCGTTACAACTCCATTACTAAGGAAATATTGATTAGTTCAATGGTAGATGACCTAGTATTTGAGTATGAGCCATTATTATCGGCTCATGTTGTCTAAGTAGCCCTTAGAGAAAAGTATAGTGGAGTTAGTCTTAGTAAGCTCCGTCATCTAACAATTAAGTTTGATAGCTATAAAAAATGCTCGAATGTTACCATGGCCCAACATCTCCGGGAGATGGGTAACATGATTCGAGAGCTTAAGACTGCTGGTCATGCGTTGACTGGTGAATAACAGGTTCAAGCAGTTATCCGTTCCCTTCCTAATTCTTGGGAAACGATGAAACAAAATCTGACCCACAGTGAGAGTATCAAGACTTTCACCGATGTCTCATGCCATGTTGAACTTGAGGCGGAGAGGATTGAATCCGCAAGGATTTCTGATCAAGCTTTTGTAGCTGAAGGCTGTGGTTCCAAGAATAAGAAGAGATGGTTTAAGAAAGGAAAGGGAAAAGAAAAGGAGGCTAGTGTTGTTGCTATTAAAAACCAAATCAAGAAGAAAGGAAAGAGATATGACAAAAACCTAGGAGCAAGTTGACTTGCTTCAACTGTGGTAAGAAGGGTCATTTTTCTTGGGATTATACTGAGCCTAAAAAGGTAGAACAATCTCTATCTTCTTTCCATGAGCATCATGTTGCAAGTACTGTGTTGTTAGTTGATTCGTATCTTTTGTGGATTGTAGATTCAGGAGCAACGAACCATATAGCACGTGATCGAGCTACATATGTGGAGTACCATCGGGTACCAACTGGCAACAAATGGATATATGTTTCTACATGATGTCCTATATGCTCCTGAGATTCGACGGAATCTGGTTTTCATCATTTGTCTTCTTGATTTAGGTTATTGTGTAAATTTTTATAACCGTTGTGTGGAACTTCGAATTAACTCTGTGTTAATTGGGCATGATTATGTAACAAATGATTTTATGGTTCTTGATGTAGAACCAAATAATAATGATGGTTGTTTTTCAAACATTGCTCTTACTAGTAATGTTGATGTTAATGATGAAATTTGGCATGCTAGATTAGAACATATAGGACAAGAACGAATGAATAGATTAGCTAAGGAGGGCCTTTTAGGCACTCATGCTATGATTAACTTGTCTATATGTGAGCATTGTCTTGCTGGAAAGACGACTAGAAAATCATTTAGTAAGGCTATTAGGGCTCAATCACCATTGTAATTAATTCATTCGGATATTTGTGGTCCAATGAATATGAAGGTTAGAAATGGGAGTTCTTATTTCATTACATTTATTGATGACTTCACACGTTTTGGTCATGTGTATTTGATTTCTCAAAAAATCTGAAGTATTAGATTGCTTTATTCATTACTTGAACGAAGTTGAGAATCAATTGGAACGTAAGGTTAAAACCTTGCGCACTGACCGTGGAGGTAAATATTTGTCTAATTAGTTCAAGTCAATATGTAATGAGAAAGGGATTATTAAACAGCTAACTATCCTTGAAACTTCACAGTAAAATAAGGTTGTTGAAAGAAGAAATAGGACTCTTCTTAAAATGGTTAGGTCTATGATGGCGTAGGCTAATTTGCCAATCTCCTATTGGGGAGATGCATTATTAGTTGTGGCATATATACTTAACAAAGTACCTTCAAAGTCAACTCCATTTACCCCACATGAATGTTGGACAGGCAAAAAGCCAGATTTGAGTAATCTGAGACCTTGGGGGGCTAGCTGCCTATGTTCATGATAAGACTCACGAATATGGAAAATTAGTAACCAGAGGTAAGAAGTGTATCTTTATAAGGTATTCCGAGACTTCTAAGGGTTATGTTTTTATTGGTGAGCGACAAGATGGAACCATCTCTAAAATAGAATCAAGAGATGCTACTTTTCTTGAAACTGAGTTCCCAACATGAGGTGAAGTTGATAAGACAATTCCTCTATATGAGATAGAGGAGAAGGATAATGTTCCTTTATCAACAAATCAGGAGATGCCTGAATCTAGTCAATCTAGTGGGAGTAATTTGCCACTGAATGAGTCAATTTCTCAACAGTCTAACCTATGAAGAAGTAGTCGTTAGATTATTCCTCAGAGAAGGTTTGATATTGAGAATGAGACATTGATGATTCTCCCAGTTGATGATGAGGAATCTCGAACAGTTGAGGAAGCTTTGAGAAGCTCAATAAGGGAAAAATGGAAAATTGTAATGGATGAGGAAATGTAGTCAATGAGAAAGAATCAAGTTTGAGATTTAGTCGATCTTCCTCCGGGCCGAAGGGCTATTGGGAATAAGTGGATTCTCAAAATAAAGAGGAAAGAAGATGGATTGATTAATTGATACAAAGCTTGATTAGTTGCAAAAGGATATACCCAAATGAAGGGTATTGACTTTGAAGAAACATTCTCCCCAGTTGTGAAGTTTGTGTCAATACATATTATCCTAGCTATAGTAGCACAATTTGACATGGAATTACATCAGATGGATGTAAAAATGACTTTCCTTAATGGTAATCTTGACGAAAAAATCTATATGGTATAACCAGAAGATTATGTTGCTAAAGGCCAAGAGAATAGAGTATGTAGACTAAGGAAGTCTATATATGGGCTAAAGTAAGCGCCAAGACAATGGAACATGAGATTTAATGAAGTCATTTTATCTTATGATTTTGAAATGATCAATAAGGATCATTGTGTTTACCTTAGAAAGGAAAAAAGAAAAGTTTGTCATTTTATCATTATATATTGATGATATGCTAATAGCTAGAAGTGACATAAAGTGTGTGATAGAAGTCAGATGTTGGCTTTCATCGCAATTTGACATAATAGATATGAGAGAAGCAGAATACATCTTAAGAGTGAAGATCATTAGAGATCGATCAAAAAGGCTTTTGGGTTTGTCTCAAGAAGCTTATATCACTAAGATGCTACAACACTTCAATATGTCAGATTGTAATATCGAACAGACGCCTATAGCAAGAGGTACCGTTTTGAGCAAAAGTATGTATCCCAAGACTCCTGAGAAAATAGCCGAAATGAAAAAAATCATATGGCAATGCTATTGGTAGTTTAATGCACACTATGTTGTGTATTCGCCCTGATATTAGGTATGTTGTTGGCTTAGTTAGTCATTTCCAGTCAAACCCAGGATCGAGACACTGGAAAACGGTGAAGAGGATATTCAGATATCTCAAAGGAATAGCGGATTATTGCCTCTATTTCCAAAGATCAGATATGAGCCTTAGTGGTTACACAGATGCAGATTGAGTAGGAGACTTTGATGGCAGAAAATCCACATCTGGCTATGCCTTCTTGCTGAATGGTGGCGTCATCTCATGGAACAGCAAGAAGCAGGCTTGTGTAGCCTTGTCGATAATGGAAGTTGAGTATGTGGCTTGTGCAGCGGCTGTGCAAGAGGCTGTCTGGCTAAGAAAGGTTCCTGAAACATCTGAATACTGCTGAGGACAGTGGGAGTCCTGTTACAGTGTACTGTGACAATCAAACTGCGATAGCTTTTTCCAAGGATCCCAAATATCACAGCAAAGGCAAGAATATAGAAATTAAGTATAATTATGTAAGGGATATTGTTGACAAGAAAAAGATAATTCTTGAGTACATCCTTTTACTAAGTCATTGACTAAGCCATTGACAAGAAAAATATAGAATATGCTTGCTGATCCTTTTACTAAGCCATTGACTAAAGAGTTATTTCATGGACATGTGAAGTCTTTGGGACTTCGAAGAATGTAACTTATTGTGAAGACATTTTGATAAATGAAAAATGTCATGATCTATTCAGTGTATATGTCTTTGTTACATTCAAATAAAAAGTCTCGATAAGCATAATGGCAGATTGAGATTGGTCCACTCACATAGACAATCATCTCTATTTGTTAAGTACGAATAGAGGTAAGATCGTTGCTTTTAGGATAGCTTATGTAGCTATGAATAGAGACATACCCGTAAGTTAAGGTCGCTTTGATAATTGTGTCAAGATGAGATCATTTATGTAATGATCAGAGTAAATGCACCCACTATTTACTGAATTTGCTTAAGGCCAGATTGGAATTCATGTGTCAAATTCAGGATTAGACATTAGGAATGTCTAGATCAAAATATGTACTATGTTAAATTTTGGAAAAACATGTGCTCTTTTTAGTAAAGAGAATAACATCGTAGCATGTGATTTATACCACATGTGCTATAGCGACAAGAAGGGTAGTAGGAGAATGGATTCCTGCTTCTCTACTATGTTAGACCCTTGAGATTATAAGTTAATCTCAATCTTACCCTAAGTGACTATTTAGTTGTCTACCTGAAGTTCTGATCAGTGTCTGCTACTTTAGCATGTTTACTATTGGCTATAGATGATTCGGTCTATGGAGCATAACTAGGAAAGCGACTGATTAAAATGAATAGATTCTAGCTAAAAAGGAAGATTGATCCGGTGACAAGGTCGGGCCTCGCCCCGCAGAGAGGTCAACGCCACGTGGAAGGACAAAGTCAAGGTGGTCAATGTCCCGGGCTAGCGTTCGATCGGGCAACCCCATCTGCCGATCGGACTAGGGAATGGTCGGTCCAATGTTATTACAGCTCGGTCTCGCATCGAGCTTCTGACGCTCAAAACTATCACCAAAGCAGGCACCGACAGACAAGTCATTTACCGAGCAGCTGGGCATGTGCCTGGCGGACATCCGGATCGACCACAGATATGATCACAGCCATCAAAGCGCAAACCCGACCCAACAAACCTAGACAATGGAAGTAGCTGAACAGTCATCCCGCTCGGCCCATACAGCAGAATTAGTCAAGCGGCCTCCCCGCTCGGTTCGCTGGCATACAAAAGTTGGCCGAGCGGCCCACCCACTTGACCCACTAGAAGACAGAGGCAGGATCAACTGGTATCCTCCTCGAGACCCGTGTCACAAACAGACAGCATGGTTGGCGGCATGATCAGGCAGAGAATCGTACGACGGAAGCTTCCACCGTCTTGTCAAGATATACTTGGGCTGTTGAGGTATGTTGTTAGGTACACTTTTCTGACACGTCCAATAAGGGAGAGCTTTGAGATGCATGCACGCCTCGAGGAGCGTGCACGTGCAACCTATAGAGCCCTATATATAGGATCCCAAGCTTCAACGGAGGTATACGCATTCTAGTGTAGCTACAGTTACGCTGCCACTTTCATTTCTTTGCTTGCTTGTTGCCTTCGTCGAAGATCTGACTTGAGCGTCGGAGGGCCATCACCGGGGAACCACTCCCTGGCTCGGCACTGACGCTTTTGTGCTTGTAGGCTAGTCTCGCCAGAGGTCCATGCACGGTCAACAGGAGCGCCACACCCCCAGCATCTATCACCTCGACTCTCAGACAGGATCAAATTTGGAGCCATATGTGGGAATATAACCTGCATCCGAGCCGAGAGGATGGAAGAAGCATGATGACTTCATACGATCGCGTTCACTCAAGAGGAGCTCAACGCACTTGTACAATTGCGAGCGACAAAATTAGTTGAGCAGCAACAGCAAAGAGTGCTAGCCGATCGGTTGGTTCAACAAGCAACATCGGTCTTGGGAGGCCGAGCGGCCCATGAAGACCGACCGGAGCAATTGCCCATCTAGGAGCAGAATAAAGGGTCGACCGACACTCACGGGGAGGCCCCGACCGTGCCTATTGAAGGCGCTGGAATTCCGTTCTGTTTAAATTTCTCTGTACAGAAATTGTACAAGTACAGAACTTTTCCTAGCAACCCGCATGTTCGGTCAGACATGTGTTTGATCAATCAAGCAAGTTCTTGATGGATCAAAGCACACCTTGATCGAAGTACAAGATCGTTGGCCTCTTGTGTTGGTATTCAAAATCGATAAAAATAAAACTAACCTAATTACGCAGCGGAATTAAAGAACTAGTTGTACCTTTCCTTTGTAGCTAAAGACCTCTTGATCTTCTGTTGTATTCCTTTCCTCTTCTTAGACGTCGTGTGGGCGACAATATACCAAGATAAAACCACCCTTCTTCTCTTCTTTGTTCCCAAACCGCCGGCCACCAAGGAAGCTTGAGGATGGGGTGCCTTCTAATCTTCTTCCTTCTCCTCTTCTTCCTCTTCTCCAATCCGCTGCCCACCAAGAGTGTTAGAGTGTATACTAAAAGCCTAGCTTTTATAAATATTTATTTTGAAATAAAGAATCACATTGGTCAAAAATATCTACATTTATGCTAAGTGTAGTTGTTCAATTAATTTATATTGTAGATAACATGGTGTGTGGTGTCACACACAGAAGATCATGTTATCGGTTCTTTATAAATTATAAATAGTAGCTCACGACTAAGATGGAAAAGAACAAACCATTGGAATAGTCGTAGTGTAATTGGGCATGGTTAGCAGATATCAAAGTAATCCTGAACAAGGACATTGGTCTGCGGTAAAGAATATATTGAAGTACCTAAGAGGCACTAGAGATTATATGCTAGCTTACAAGGTAGATAATTTGTTCCCTGTGGGTTGCATGGATTTTGACATCCAATCAGATAGGGACAATAGTAAGTCGACCTCGGGATTTTGTGTTTATTTTAGGAGGTGAAGTCATAAATATAGAAGAGTGGTAAGCATAGGTGCTTTTTCGGACTCCACCATAGAAGCTGAGTATATGGCAGCCTCTGAGGTAGTCATAGAAGCTGTATGGCTCAGATATCTCAAGATGGACATAGATATGATTTCTGGTTTGTCCAAAGATTATTACAATTTATTGTAATAATAGTGGTGCAGTAACAAACTCGAAGAAACCATGAGTCCATAAAGTAAGTAAACACAATAGAGCGCAAGTACCACCCAATACGAGAAATCGTATAAACGAGGAGAAGTTGTTGCCGCCTAGATTGCATCAGGTGATGACCTATAGATCCTTTCACTGAGGTCCTTAAGGCAAGAGCTTTTGATGGGCATATTGAAGGGTTGGAAATCAGATGTATGGTAGCATTTATGGCAGCATAGTCTTTTAGTATAAGTAGGAGATTGTTAGAGTGTATACTAAAAGCCTAGCTTTTGTATAAACATTTATTTAGAAATAAAGAATCACAATGGTCAAATATCTACATTTATTTGTTAAATGTAATTTGTTCAATTATTTTATATAGTAGACAACATGGTGTGTGGTGTCACACACAGAAGATCATATTGTCGGTTCTTTATAAATTATAAACAGTTGCTCGCGACTAAAATGGAAAGGAATAAACCGTTGAAGTAGTCGTAGTGTAATTAAGTATTAGTTTATCTTAACTAATAAATTACACTAATACACTCCAAGTGTATTGAGTAGGACCATTTTAGGTAAGTTCTTTTTGTACTGACTTTATAAAAGAACTAGACCTTAGTTATTATAGAAGTGTGTGCTCTTAATCCTAATATAATAACAAACACATATATTTAGTATTTGTTTCTTTGACTTATCAATGGGTGAGATTTAGCTCGATAAATTAATAAACCCGATAAGTTGGGAAATGATATTACTTATAGTGTGTGTTGTTGATTATAGAAGGAAATTATGTCCTAGTAATCTAGGTTAATAATGTCCCCAAGAGGAGCTCATAAAGATTGTCATGTTAAACCCTGCAGGTGGACTTAGTCCGACATGATGATAAGGTTGAGTGGTACTACTCTTGGACTAAGATATTAATTAAATGAGATGTCAGTAACTCACTTAATTAGTAGACATTTGACATCTTAAACACAGGGAGACTAGCACACTCATAATAAGAAGGAGCCCAAAATGTAATTTGGGATTGGTGCGGTAGTTCAATAATAATTCTTTAGTAGCATGAATTATTATTGATGAAATTAAGTTGTGTGTTCGGGGCGAACACGGGAAGCTTAATTTCATCGGGAGACCAAAACCAATTTCTCCTCTCGGTCCCTATCGTAGCCTCTTGTATATAGAGATTTATACCCACCACATACCCACCTTCTTACCCATCCTAATGGGGCCGGCCAAGCTAGCTTGGAACCCCAAGCTAGGGTCGGCTAAGACCAAGTGGATGAGTCAAGTTGGTGGCCTATAAAAGCTTGGGTCCCAAGCTTAGGTGGTCGGCCACTAGAATATTAAAAAGAATTTTTATTAAAATTATTTCTTATGTGGATATCATGGTTTTAAAAGAGAGTTTAAAATTTAAATCTTTCCTTTTATAGCTTTCTACAAAAGATTAAGAAAAGATTTGAAATCTTTCCTTATTTGTAGATTAAAAGGTGGATTTTAATTTTAAGAAAACTTTCCTTTTTAATCATGTTCATGATTTAAAAGAGAGTTTAAAAATTAAATATTCTCTTTTATAAGTTTCTACAAAAGATTAAGAAAAGATTTGATATCTTTCCTTATTTGTAGATTGAAAGAGATTTTAATTTTTAGAGATAACTTTCTTTTTATCCACATGTTTAAAAGAAAGATTTTAATTTATAAAATTTCCTTTTTATATTCCACCATGAAGGGAAAATTATTAGAGAAATTTTTTATAAAATTTTCGGAAGCAAATAAGGAAGTTTTAATTTGTGTTTAAAATTTTATTTGCTTGGAGATTTGGTTGTGGCCGGCCATTATAATATTGAGAAGAAATTTTTTTTTAATTAAAATAAATTTTCCTTTTCATGGAAAAAGAATTAAGGAAGTTTTTATTTAAATTTCCTTATTTTCCAAGGCCAAGGATTATAAAAGAGATGGTAGAGGTGCCTTCATGGGTGCTAACTCTATTATTTTTCTTCCTCTTTTTTCTTCCTTGATGGTGGCCGGCCCTATTATTTTTCCTTCTTCCTTTTCTTTCTTCTTCATTGGCCGGACCTTGTAATCTCATGGAGCTTGAAGATGGCCAGATTTTAGCATGGAGAAGAAGGAGAGAAAGGAAGCATCCCTTGGAGCTTGGTGGTGGTGGCCGAACCACATCTATTCATGGAATATTTTGTTGGTTAGTCCTAGGAAAACGTACCGATTCCACTGTACAAAAATTTTTTATACAAGTGTCGAACCTTTCCTTAAATAACCTATTGTGTTCTTTAGAAGTTAAATTAGGAATCGCAGACGGAACTTAACATCATTGATTCCAAATTTAACTTATCTGTTCTTAATGGTTTAGATTTGAATCGCAAGCGGAACTTAACACTATTGATTCAAATCTACCTAAGTTATTAATTCCATAAATATTAATTTCCTAAATTGACTTCCAGGACTGCATGGCGAGGCACATGACCTTCTTGGATATGGGAGCAACCACCACCGCCTAGGCAAAGCCTTTTAAGGAAAACTAATATTTATTTCCTTAAATAACTCTAGGTTAACCAAAAAGAACAATCGAATCATAAATTTGAAAAAGAAGAAAACACAAAATTGGAAAATAAATTCGATAAACTAGATCTAATTGTCTCTTGTATTTAGAATTCTTACATAGAAAATAACTAGTATGACGCGGAAGAAAATTACTAGTTATACCTTCTCTTTGTAAGCTAATGACCTCGAGATCTTCTGTCGTATTCCTCGCCTCGCCTTGGACGTCGTGTGGGCGACGATCCTCCAAGATGAACACCACCCAAAAGAGTCCTTCCTCTTCCTCTAGAATTCAGCCACCACCACCACCAAGGAGAAGAGAACAAAGGGAAAGGGAGAAGGGAGAAGGCCGACCACCAAAAGATCTCCAAGCAAGAGAATAAGAGTTGTCTCTCATGAAGCCCCCTCACCCCTTCTTTTATATTACTTGCCCAAGGCAAATAAGGAAAAACTTTTTACAAAAAATAAAATCATCCAAGAGTTTTTTTCCTTTTTCCTTTTCTTTCCTCTTGATTGAATCAATCACTAATTTTAATTTTGTGATGATTTTAATTAAATTAATATGGCCGGCCACTTGCTTGGGCACCAAGCAAGGTGGTCGGCCACCTCATCAAGGGGAAAAAGGAATTTTATTTTTATAAAATTTTACAAGAAAAACTCTTATAAAATTTTACAAGTTCTCTTTCCTAAAGTAAGAGTTAAAAAAGGAAAGTTCTAAAAATTAAAACCATGTTTTAAAATTTAAAACTTCTCTTACAAAATTTTCATTTTTAACATGATGATAGAAAATTTTAATTTTAAAACTTATCTTCCTTTTTTCTTAAACCATGAGGATGGTTAAAAAAGGAAAGTTTTAAAACTTTTAAAACTCTCTATTAAAACATGTGGCCAAATTCAAATAAGGAAAGTTTTTAAAAAATTAAAATCTCTCTTTTAAAACTTATAATTTTTCTACAAAGAGAATATTTTAAAAATTCAAAAACAACCCTCCTCGTTTGAATATTGTGGCCGACCCCTTCATGCTTGGTCACCAAGCAAAGGGTCGACCCCTATAGGAGAGGATGTGGTCGGCCCTTGCTTGGTCACCAAGCATTGGACCGGCCCACTTCTTGGACACCAAGAAGAACCTTACATTTGGATGGACTTGAGGCTGCAATGGCTACAACAGGGACCTAGAGGAGAAATTGGTTTTGGCCTTCCGATGAGCTTGAGTATCCCGTGCTCGCCCTGAACACACAACTCAAGTTCATCGATAATAACTCATTCCACTAGAGAGTTATTACCAAACTACCGCACCAATCCCAAATTACATTATGGGATCCTTCTTATCATGAGTGTGTTAGTCTCCCTGTGTTTAAGATTACGAATGTCCACTAATTAAGTAAGTTACTGACAACTCACTTAATTAATATCTAGCTCCAAGAGTAGTACCACTCAACTTTATTGTCATGTCAGACTAGGTCCACCTGTAGGGTTTAACATGGCAATTCTTATGAGCTCCTCTTGGGGACATTCTCAACCTAGATAACTAGGACATAGATTCCTTTTATAATCAACAACACACACTATAAGTAATATCATTTCCCAACTTATCGAGCATATTGATTTATCGAGCTAAACCTCACCCTTTGATAAGTCAAAGAAATAAATATTAAATATATGTGCTTGTTATTATATTAGGATTAAGAGCACACACTTCCATAATAACTAAAGTATAGTTCTTTTACTAAGTCAGTACAAAAAGAACATACCTAAATGGTCCTACTCAATACACTTAAAGTGTATCAGTGTAATTTATTAGTCAAGATAAACTAATACTTAATTACACTACGACTATACTGATAGTTTGTTCCTTTCTATCTTAGTCGCGAGCAACTGTTTATAATTTATAGAGAACCGACAACATGATCTTCTGAGTGTGACACCACACTCCATGTTGTCTACTATATAAATTAATTGAACAAATTACATTTAACAAATAAATGTAGATATTTGACCATTGTGATTCTTTATTTCTAAATAAATGTTTATACAAAAGCTAGGCTTTTAGTATACACTCTAACATATTTGTGGTGGCCGAATCATGCTTGGAGAAGAAGGTGGCTTAGGTGGGTTCTCATCTCGGAGGATCGTTGCCCACATAACATCCGGGATAAGAAGAGGAATACGGTAGAAGATCAAGAGGTCGTTGCATATAAAGGAAGGTATAATTAGTAATTAATTTCCGCATCATACTAGTTGTATTTCTTTTGTATGAATTCCAAACACAAGAGGCATTAGATTCTAGATTTTCGGATTTGTTTCGAAGATGTGTTTCTTTTGTTTTGTTTTTTGAATTTGTGATTCGATTGTTCTTTTTGGTTAACCTAGAGTTATTTAAGGAAATTAAATATTAGCTTTCCTTAAAAGGCTTTGTCTAGGCGGTGGTGGTTGCTCCCATATCCAAGAAGGTCATGTGCCTCGCCATGCAGTCCTGTAAGCCAATTTTAGAAATTAATATTTAATGGAATTAATAACATAAGTGGATTTGAATCAATAATGTTAAGTTCCGCTTGCGATTCAAATCTAAACTATTAAGAACAGATAAGTTAAATTTGGAATCAATGATGTTAAGTTCCGTCTGGGATTCCTAATTTAATTTCTAAAGAACACAATAGGTTATTTAAGGAAAGGTTCAACACTTGTACAAAAAAATTTTGTATAGTAGAACCGGTACGTTTTCCTAGGACTAACCAACAGTGGTTCCTTCGAGTTTGCTACTGCACCACTTATTATCACAATTCATTGTAATAATTTTGGGCAAATCAGGAATCACATCTAAGTCCATCATGAAGTTTTTGAGCCATACAGCTACTATAGTTGCCTCAGAGGCTGCTACATACTCAGCTTCAATGGTGGAGTCTGAAAAACATCTATGCTTAACACTCCTCCATTGTTATGGCTTTACCTCCTAAAGTAAACACAAAACCCTGAGGTTGACTTACTATTATCCCTATCTGATTAAAAGTCAAAATCCTTGTAACCTATAGGGATTAAATTATCTGCCTTATAAACTAGCATATAATCTTTAGTCCCTCTAAGGTAATTTAATATATGCTTTACGGCAGTCTAGTGTCCCAGTCCTAGGTTACTTCAATATCTTCTAATTATGCACTGGGCAAAACAGATATCTGATCTCGTGCATAACATACATTAGGCTTTCCAACAGCCGAAGCATAAGGAACTTGCTTTCATGTCTTTTATCTGCTTTGATGTCTTTGGAGACATCTCTTTAGATAAAGTTACTCCATGCCTGAAAGGTAGAAACCCTTTCTTGGAGTCTTGCATGCTAAAACGAGCTAGGATAGTATGAAGCTTAGGATAAACACAACATTCTTTTCTTGTGATCCCTTTGATCCCGAGAATATGTGCACATTCTCCCAAGTCCTTTTTATCGAATTGCTTGGACAACCATACCCTTACTTCTGACAACACTTTGATATTGTTTCCAATTACCAAAAATATCATCTACGTATAGTACAAGAAATACCACCACACTTCCATCACACTACTTGTATACACAAGACTCATCTGGACACTGAATAAATCCATAGGTCTGGATTACTTCATTAAACCAGATGAACCAAGACCTTGAATCTTTTCTTCAGTTCATAGAATGATTGAGCTTGCACACAAGATGCTCTTTTCCCTTTGCGATGAACCCTTCTGGTTGCTTTATATGGATATTTTCTTCAAGACTTCTATTAAGGAAAGCTGTCTTGACATCCACTTACCAAATCTCATAGTTTATATAGATAAAAGAATCTGGATAGACTTAAGCATGGCTACCGGCGAAAAAGTTTCCTTTTTCAACAAGCCTTGCTTTGAAAGTTTTCACCTTCCTATCTATCCCTCTTTTCCTATTGTAGAGCTATTTACACTCAATGGCTTTTACACCATTTGGTGGTTCTACAAGCTCCCAGACTTTATTAGAATACATATATTCTAATTCTGTATTCATTGCTCTTTACAAAGATGTTGTATCTTTATCTTGGAGTACTTCATCATATGTCCAGGGATCAGGTTCATGTTTACCAGGGATCAAGTCCAAAGATTCTCCCAAAACATAAATCTTTTAGGTTGTCTAACAACCCTCCCACTACGATAAGGCACTTTATGCAATTGTGTATCATTTGTGATATGTGTTACAGTTTCTTGTGATATTTCATCTTGTACAGTTGGTACTAGATTAGACGTGTCCTTTATTATTTCCTTAAGAACAAATTTACTTATGGGCTTGTGGTTCATTACTTAGCCCTCTCCTAAAAATCGGGCATTAGTGCTTACAATTACCTTCTGATTTTTAGGACTATAAATCTCCTTTCATTTCTCTAGGATAACCCATAAACAAGTGAACTCCTGTCCAACTTTATCAGTGTCTCCCTTCAGCACATGTGCTGGACTACCCTAAATCTGAATATGCTTCAGAGTAGGCTTACGCCCATTCTACAATTCTATGGGAGTAGAGGGTTCTGACGTTAGAAGGTACTATATTCACTTTCGTTTCCAGAGTATATCCTCAAAATGAATTTGGTAACATTCTGAATAACTCATCATTAAACTAACTATTTATATAAGAGTCTTTTACCTTCTACTATACCATTCTGTTGGGGTGTACCAGGTGTAGTTAGTTAGGATTAAATCCCGACATCTGATAAGTGACTCCTAAACTCTCCTAAGAGGCACTCGCCACTACGATCTTACCATAGTGTCTTGATACTTTTACTTTAACATTTCTCCACATCAGCCTTGTACTCTTTGAACTTATCAAAGTACTTAGACTTGTGGTACGTCAAGTAAATGTACCCGCATCTCAAATAGTCGTCTATAGATGAAATATTCGAAACCACCTCTTACCTGGATAGTCATAGGTCTACACAAATCAGAATGAACCAGCTCCAACACATCTTTGGCTCTATACCCCTTAGACTTAAAAAACCTTTTGGTCATTTTTCCTTCCAAATAAGACTCGCAGGTTGGAAAATTTTCCACCACCAATGAACCCAAAAGTTCATCGGCTATTATCCTTTGAATCCTACTCAAGTCAATATGACCTAGCCTTAGATGTCAAAGATATGATTGGTTCATTTCCGAAGGTTGCTTTCTCTTATTAAAGTTAGAAGATGTGTTATTAATTTCCATTTGTTGCATCGTGGGAGTTATTGGATTTAGAATATATAAATTTTCAACCAACGTACCTGAACAGATAATTTCTCTACTTTTCTTGACAACCATATTGTTATCAAAAGTAACAGAATATCTATCCCTAAATAGTTTAGAAACTGAAATTAATTTCTTTCTAAACTTGGTACTTAAAGATAATTTCTTAAAATCCATGTTTTATTCCTATCGGAGGATAAACATCTCCCACTGCAACAACTGCTACTTTTGCAGCAGTGCCCATGTAGATGGTGATTTATATAGTTGTCGAGTTTCCTAGAACCCCTGCAATGAATTGCAGACATGATCAGTGGTTCCTGTATCTACATACCAGGTACCGGTAGATAACACCACTAAATATATTTCAGCAACTAATAAAATACACCGTTAATGTTCTTAGTTCTGAGAGGACAGTCTACCTTAATGTCCAAGTTTTCCAATCATTATAATTGGGACTACTAAGTCTTTTCTAAAGTATAACAACTAGGGGATTTACTAACATTTGAAATCCTAAGAATCATAAAAATATTTGGTCAAGACTAAAACCTTAAAATCTCCATGAATTTTGTATGTCACGATAGTGTGGACGTATACAAAATCAAAGAGGAGATTTTATCCATTAATTTTATTATCTTGTCAACTTAACTTTATGACAAATAAAATTAATAGTTGGTTTATCTCTGATCAAATATTTGGTCAAAACTTTGAATTTAAAATAATATTGATTCCTCAAAACAATATCATTTAAATTCACTAACAACTCAAACACCGTGAATTTTGCATGTCACGATAGTGTGGACGTATACAAAATTGAACATTTGTAAGAGGAGGGTTATGCCCATTAATAACCTTGTCAACCTATCTTTTTGACAAATAAAATTACCTCAAACACCGTGAATATTGTATGCCATGATAGTGTGGACATATACAAATTCAAACATTTGTAAGAGGGGTTTTACCCATTAATTTTATTATCTTGTCAATTTATCTTTATGACAAATTAATAGTTGGTTTTCCTTCGGTCACACAAATAATAGCAGTGACTCCAATGGGGAGGATACTATTAAATGTGCATAAGTGTATACCATTACTTGATACTTAGTCCATTGAATAAGATTGTGCCCCTTCCGATGGAGAAGATCACACGCTCCTAAATAATTTCCTATAACCATCCAAATATGGAAGTTTGATCTAGTGATCCGCAAACAAACTTATCCGATATGGAGGAAGGAACTCAGAGCCAATGTACAAGCTTGTTGCATCACTTACAAACCAATAATGGAGACCATGGGATTCATATACTAATCCCTCTCCCACTTAGTTATTTATGGTGAGGAATTTTAACCTATGCTAGCATACATCACATGCACACACACATCACAGTAAATAAAAGCAATAAATATGAAAATTAATTTTCCAACTATTATGGCTTCTTCCATCACTGTTCTTCGTGTGCACCAACCCTGGCTACTGCCATCTTTAGCCACTGCCATCGGGTCCATGTCGTCGGGTCCATCGAGCTTCCTTTTCTGCTGCGCCTCTGGTCCTCCAATAGCACCACGCTTCGCAAGGATACGATCCGCGATAAGAATAGAATTTTACATAAATCGATCCTATATTCCACAAAGGAATGTACATGTATTCTAAATCGAACAAAAAAGTAAAATTCTAAAACTAATACAGCTCCTGCTGTATTTGATACACACAAGCATGCACACACAAAATAATGCCCTTGACATATCCAAGGGTCCAATCATACACAATATTTATATGCCATAATAGTTGGAGCCTGCAACCACAAAGTTAGCACATCCTACTATTATCTTGCCTAAATTATATATGACATGTGTATAATCTATTTGAAAACTAAAACACACAGAGGCAAACCCTAGCTCTGATACCAATTGTTGGTTAGTCCTAGGAAGATCGTACCGGTTCCACTGTACAAAAATTTTGTACAAGTGTCGAACCTTTCCTAATAACCTATTGTGTTCTTTAGAAGTTAAATTAGGAATCGCAAACGGAACTTAACATTATTGATTCCAAATTTAACTTATCTATTCTTAATGGTTTAGACTTGGATCGCAAGCGGAACTTAACACTATTGATCCAAATCCACCTATGTTATAAATTTAATTAAATATTAATTTCCAAAATTGGCTTCCAGGACTGCATGGCAAGGCACATGACCTTCTTGGGTATGGGAGCATCCACCACCGCCTAGACAAAGCCTTTTAAGGAAAGCTAATATTTAATTTCCTTATATAACTCTAGGTTTAACCAAAAAGAACAATTGAATCACAAATTCAAAAAATAAAAAAAAACAGAAACTCGAATAACGAATTCGAAAAACTAGAATCTAATGTCTCTTGAGTTTGGAATTCTTACAAAGAAAAATAACTAGTATGATGTGGAAAATAATTACAAGTTATACCTTCCTTTGTATGCAACAACCTCTGGATCTTCTACCGTATTCCTCTTCTTATCCCGGACGTTGTGTGGGCAATGATCTACCGAGATGAGAACCACCAAAGCTCCTTCTTCTCCTTGCAAGATTTGGCCACCACAAGTACTCCAAGAATAGATGAGGTTCGGCCACCACCACCAAGCTCCAAGGGATGCTTCCTTTCTCTCCTTCTTCTCCAAGCTAGAATCCGACCACCTTCAAGCTCCATGAGATTATAAAGTCCGACCAATGAAAAAGAAAGAAAAGGAAGAGGGAAAAGCAATAGGGCCGGCCACCACCAAGGAGGAAAAGAGAGGAAGAAATAGAATAGAGTCGTTACCCATGAAGGCACCTCTACCCCCTCTTTTATAATCCTTAGTCTTGGAAAATAAGGAAATTTAAATAAAAACTTCCTTAATTCCTTTGCCATGAAAAGAAAAATTTATTTAATTAAAAAAACAATTTCCTTTTCATTATAAACATGGCCGACCACTTATAAGCTGTTAAACAAGGAAAGTTTCAATTAATACAAGAATTAAAACTTCCTAATTTGTTTTCGGAAATTTATAAAAAATTTCTCCAATAATTTTTCCCTTCATGGTGGGTTGTAAAAGGAAAATTTATAAATTAAAATATTTCTTTTAAATATGTGAATGATTTTCAAAAAGGAAAGTTTTATCTAAAACTAAAATCTCCTTTCAATCTACAAATAAGGAAAGATATCAAATCTTCTCTTAATCTTTTGTAGATACTTATAAAAGAAAATTTTTAATTTTAAAACTCTCTTTTTAAATCATGAACATGGTTACAAAAAAGGAAAGTTTTATCAAAATTAAAATCTTCTTTCAATCTACAAATAAGGAAAGATTTCAAATCTTTTCTTAATCTTTTGTAGACACTATTAAAAGGAAAGATTTAAATTTTAAACTCTCTTTTATAAAACCATGTTATTCACATAAGAAAAGTTTTTAAATAAAATCCTTGTAATTTTATTAGGGCCGGCCACATCATGCTTGGGCTCCAAGCATTGGTCGGCCCCTCCATCTTTGCTCAACCCTTTGCTTGGCCGGCCTAAGCTTGGTCTCCAAGCTTGCTTGGCCGGCCCCTTTGGGTTGGGAAAGGAGTGGGTATGCGATGGGTATAAATCTCTATATACAAGAGGCTACGATAGGGACCGAGAGGAGGAATTGGTTTTAGTCTCCCGATGAAATTAAGCTTCCCGTGTTCGCCCCGAATACACAACTTAACTTCATCAATAATAATTCATACCACTAAAGAATTATTATTGAACTACCGCCAATCCCAAATTACATTTTGGGCTCCTTATTATGAGTGCGTTAGTCTCCTTGTGTTTAAGATGTCGAATATCCACTAATTAAATGAGTTACCGACAACTCTCTTTAATTAATATCTTAGTCCAAGAGTAGTACCACTTAACCTTATCGTCATGTCAGACTAAGTCCAGCTGCAGGGTTTAACATGACAATCCTTATGAGCTCCTCTTGGGGACATTATCAACCTAGATTACTAGGACACAGTTTCCTTCTATAATCAACAACACACACTATAAGTAATATCATTTTCCAACTTATCGGGCTTTTTGATTTATCAAGCTAAATCTCACTCTTTGATAAGTTAAAGAAATGAATACTAAATATATGTGCTTGTTATTATATTAGGATTAAGAACACACACTTCCATAATAACTAAGGACTTGTTCTTTTATTAAGTCAATATAAAAAGAATTTTCCTTAAATGGTCCTGCTCAATACACTTAGAGTGTACTAGTATAATTTATTAGTCAAGATAAACTAATACCTAATTACACTACGACTATTTTAATGATTTGTTCCTTTCCATCTTAGTTGTGAGCTACTGTTTATAATTTATAAAGAACTGATAACACGATCTCCTGTGTGTGACACCACACACCGTGTTATCTACAATATAAATTAATTGAACGATTACACTCAGTATATATAAATGTAGATACTTGACCAATGTGATTCTTAATTCTAAATAAATGTTTATACAAAAGCTAGGTTTTTAGTATATACTCTAACATTATACTAAAAGACTACGCTGTCATAAATGTTGCCATACATCTGATTCTCATTCCTTCAACATGCCGATCGAAAGCTTTCGCCGGAAGAGCCTTAGTGAAAGGATCTGCCAGGTTATCTGCTGACGTAATCTTAGCGACAACAACTTCTCCTGGCTTTACGATATCTCGTATCAGGTGGTACTTGCACTCTATGTGTTTACTTGCCTTATGGGCTCGTGGTTCCTTCGAGTTTACTACTGCACCGCTATTATCACAATAAATTGTGATGATTTTGGACAAACCAGAAATCACATCTAAGTCCATTAGGAAGTTCCAAAGTCATACATCTTCTTTGGCTGCCTCAGAGGCTACCACATACTCAGCTTCCATGGTTGAGTCTGAAACGTATTTCTGCTTAACACTCCTCCATGCAATGGCTCCACCTCCTAAAGTAAACACATAGCCTGATGTAGACTTACTAATGTCTCTATCTGATTGGAAGTCGGAATCCTTGTAACCCACAGGGAGCAAATCATCTGCTTGGTAAACCAGCATATAATCTCTAGTCCTTCTCAGGTACTTTAATATATGCTTTACGGCAGTCCAATGCCCCTGTCCTAGATTACTTTGATATATGCTAATCATGCCCACAACAAAACAGATATCCGGTCTCGTGCACAACATAGCATACATTAGGCTTCCGACAGCCGAAGCATAAGGAACTGCCTTCATGTCCTCTATCTCCTTTGATGTCTTCGGTGACATCAATTTAGATAAAGCTACTCCATGCCTAAAGGGTAGAAAACCTTTCTTGGAGTCTTGCAAGCTAAAATGAGCAAGGATTATATCGATATATGAAGCTTGGGACAAGCACAGCATCCTTTTCTTGCGATCCCTTATTACTTTGATCCCAAGAATATGTGCGCATTCTCCTAAGTCCTTCATATCAAATTGCTTGGACAACCATACCCTTACTTCCGACAACACTTTGATATTATTTCCAACTAACAAAATGTCATCTACGTATAGTACAAGAAATACCACCACGTTTCCATCACACTTCTTGTATACACAAGACTCATCCGGACACTGAATAAATCCATACGACTGGATTACTTTATTAAATTGGATGTTCCAAGATCTTGAAGCTTGCTTCAGTCCATAAATAGACCGATTTAGCTTGCACACTAGATGCTCTTTACCTTTTTCAATGAACCTCTCTGGTTGCTTCATATGGATGTTTTCTTCAAGACTTCCGTTAAGGAAAGCTGTCTTGACATACATTTTCCAAACCTCATAATCCATATGAGCAGCAATAGATAAGAGTATCCTGATAGACTTAAGCATGACCACTAGCGAAAAAGTTTCCTCATAATCGATTCCCTCTTTCTGAGAGTACCCTTTCGCAACAGGCCTTGCTTTGAAGGTTTTCACCTTCTCATCTGTCCCTCTTTTCCTTTTATAGATCCACTTACATCTAACGTCTTTTACACCATTTGGTGGTTCTACAAGCTCCCAGACCTTATTAAAATACATAGATTCTATTTCTGAATTCATTATTTTTTGCCAAGATGTTGCATCTATATCTTGGAGTGCTTCATCATATGTTCGGGGATCAGGTTCATGTTTACCTGGGACTAAGTCCGACGACTCTCCCAAAAACATGAATCTTTCAAGTTACCTAACAACCCTCCCACTACGACGAGGTACTGTCTGTTGTTGTGTATCATTTGTGATACGTGTTGCAGTTTCTTATGATATTTCATCTTGCACTATTGGTACTAAAGTAGGCGTGTCCTCTCGCATTTCTTCTAGAACAATTTCACTCATGGGCTTATGGTTCATTACATAATCTTCCTCTAAAAATCGAGCATTGGTGCTAACAATGATCTTCTGATTTTTAGGATTATAAAACAAACCACCTTTCATTCCCTTAGGATATCCTACAAACATATAAACTTTTGTACGTGATTCCAACTTGTCAGTATCTCCCTTCAGCACATGTTCTGGGCTACCCCATATCCGAATATGACTCAGACTAGGCTTACGTCCATTCCATAATTCCATGGGAGTAAAGGGTATTGATTTAGAAGGTACCATATTCAGAATATACACTGTTGTTTCCAGAGCATATCCCCAAAATGAATTTGGTAATTCTGAATAACTCATCATCGATCTAATCATTTCCATAAGAGTCCTATTCCTTCATTCTGCCACACCATTCTGTTGGGGTATACCAGGTGCAGACAATTGGGATTGAATCCTAGCCTCTGATAAGTAATTCCTAAACTCTCCAAAGATGTATTCACCACAACGATCAGACCGTAGTGTCTTGATACTTTTACCATGACGTTTCTCCACATCAGCCTTGTACTCTTTGAACTTATCAAAGCATTCGGACTTGCCGCACATCAAGTAAATGTATCCATATCTCGAATAGTCATCTATAAAAGATACAAAATATTCAAAAATCACCTCTTGCCTAGATAGACATAGGACCACACAAATCAGAATGAACCAGTTCTAACACATCTTTGGCTCTATACCCCTTGGCCTTAAAAGGTCTATTGGTCATTTTACCTTCCAAGCAAGATTCACAAGTTGGAAAGTTTTCCAACACTAATGAACCCAAGAGTCCATCGGTTATAAGCCTTTGAATCCTACTTAAGTTAATATGACCAAGCGTTAGATGCCAAAGATATGTTTGGTTCATTTCCGAAGGTTCCTTTCTCTTATTAGAATTAGAAGATGTGTTATTAATTTCCATTTGTTGCTTTGTGGGAGAAATTGGATTTAAAGTATACAAATTGCCTACTAATGTACCAGAACAGATAATAATCTTATTCTTCTTGATAACTACTTTGCCATCAAAAGAAACAGAATATCCATCCACAAACAATTTAGAAACTAAAATTAAATTATTTCTAAAAGTTGGTACAAAGACAATTTCTCAAAACCAAACTTCTATTCCTATCAAATGATAAGTAGACGTCTCCCACTGCAACAGCCGCCACTTTCGTAGTATTGCCCATGTAGACCGTTATCTCTCCCTCATATAGTCGTCGCGTTTCCTGGAACCCCTGCAATGTATTGCAAACATGATCAGTGGCTCCTGTATCTACACATCAAGTACTGATAGATAACATCGCTAAACATGTTTTAACTACAAGAGAATAAGATATACCTCTATTGTTCTAATTCCTACGAAGACAGTCTGCCTTCCAATGTCTCGACTGCTTGCAGATGAAACACTTGCCCTTTGGCTTCTTCACTCCAGCTTTAGGTCCAGTACCTAGAGATCTTTTCACCTTCTTTGCTGAGCCAGCCTGTTTCTTCTTCTTCTTGCCTTTCGACTTAGAAGTAGAAATATTTTTAGCAAAGTGAATCTGAGAACTATGACGAAATATACCTTCTGCTACCTGAAGTTCTGTCAGAAGTTCCGCCAACGTATAAGCCCTTTTGTTCATGTTATAGTTCAGAAGGAACTGCTCAAAACTTCTAGGTAGCATTTGGAGAATAATATCGATCTGGGTTTCCCCATTGATTTCAGCTCCAAGGATCTGTATTTCATTCAAATAAGCCATCATCTTTAGGATATGATCTCTTACGGGTGTCCCCTCTGACATGGTGGTTGTCATTAATTTTCTCATTGCCTTTTGCCTAACTGTCTGATTCTGGTGTCCGAAGAGTTCTTTGAGATTGTTCATCATATCATAAGCAGTTGGTAAGTCATGATGTTGATGTTGCAGCACATTTGACATTGAAGCCAAAATGTAACACCCCGTCATCTCATCTGCTTTGACCCATTTCTTATGATACTCAATCTCCTCTTCACTAGAATCACTATTAGGTGCATCAGGGCATGTCTCTAATAGTACAAACTTATAGCCTTCAGCAGTTAGGACAATGTCCAGGTTTCTTTTCCAATCTATGTAGTTGGGACCAGTAAGTTTGTTCTCTTTCAGTATAATAGCCAATGGGTTGAAAGCTATCCTAAAAATCACAAAATAAACTTTTGGTCAAGACTTTAAATTTAGAATAATATTGATTTCTCAAACAATACTATTTAAATTTACCAACACCTCAAAACACCGTGAATTTTGCATGTCACGTTAGTGTGGACGTATATAAATTCAACATTTGTAAGAGGAGGTTTTACCCATCGATTTTATTATCTTGTCATCCTAAATTTATGACAAATAAAATTAATAGTTGGTATCCCTTTGGTTATACAAATAATAGCAGTGACTCCGTTGGGGAGGATACTATTAAATGTGTCTAAGTGTATACCATTACTTAATACTTAGTCTATTAAATAGGATTGTGCCCCTTCAGTTGGAGAAGATCACATGCTCCTAAATAATTTCCTATAACCATCCATAAAGGAAGTTTGACCTAGTGATCCGCAAACAAACTCATCCCACTACAAGAAATTTTAGATTTAACCACACCTAATAGACAACAGTTTTTCAAGAAACTGTTGTCTTTTTGCCATTTAACAACGGTTTTATTGAAAACCGTTGTTGTTCACCATAATTTTTTTTAAATGACAACGGTTTTTAAAAAATTATTGTCTTATGTAGGTCAAAGACAATGATTTTTAAAAAACTGTTGTCCAATGTATGTCAAAGACAACGGTTTTAAAAAACTGTTGTCTTTTAGCGTTGCTTACATGATAATATACAACAGTTTTATTAAACTGTTGTCTATTGAATGTTGTTGAATCCCAAAAAAATAATAGTTTTTTTTAACTTCACGAAAAAAAACTCACGAACAAAGAGTTTTTTTGTTCGCATGAGGCTAGGTCACCACTGCCGATTCCCCTTTCCCCTCCTTCCCAACCCGACGCTGATCCTCGCCGCCTATCGACGTCGCGATACTTCTTCTCCCCACATACATAACCACCAGCCAAGAGTTACTCGACGCCGGCTGAAGCCTCATTGAGTCGTGCCTTGCTCCGATCAACGCCATAGTTGCCGTCGCCGAGCCCTAACTCTTCCCCAACGCCGGAGCCACGAGGAAATCAATCGCGCTAGCACCAAGCGTCCACCGCCGGCTAAGGCTCTTCTCCACTGATCACTGGAGTCCATCCGGAGATTTCTCTTCTCCTAGAGTCGCCGACCCCGCATTGGTGGATCTCCGGTTAAGAGGGGTTTGAACCCTAGATCTAACCTCCTGCGGCGCCTCTCTACACATCGCAGTTTCGACGACCTTTTCTTCCTCTCCCTTGAGACCTTCTTCCCTGAGTTGCGGCATCGTTGCTACTCCTTTCCTCGGCGTTAGGAGCATCCATAGCGATTTCAACGGAACAAGGGTTCCCTCCGTGAAGCTGCTTACTCTATCCCACGTTCGTCAGCCTATGAGGGGAGTCGTTACCATGGTAACATAACAACAACAGAAAAAAGTTGTCTTTGCTTCTGTGGTCTTTGTAAACATTTCCCCCAGATCGTAGAGACCTTCTTCTTTGGTTACTATGAGAGTCAAGTTCAAAATCGTCTCTTTTTTCGATTTCTTTTCTACTTCAAAACGATCAATTTAATATTTATCTGGTACACAGACATGAGATTTTAGTAGATACATTAGTTGATTGTTTGAGACATTAATTTCTTTTTGAGAGTCGGTGGAAATATAATAGTTATTGTAGCTCTTTGTCATTTCATGGGGAAAAAAAATGTCTATCGTCATTAGCAGCATTGGTTGATTTTATTTGTTATGAATCATTCATAATGTTTTACTCTTGATTTCACTTTTTAACAGGTCATTCCTTTCTTGAGAGGAACAGCATGGGAGCAACCGCCTCCCGATCTAGCTTCTTACTTGTATAAAAATCGAATTGTTTATTTAGGCATGTGTCTTGTTCCTGCAGTGACAGAGTTAATGATGGCAGAGTTCCTATATCTTCAATATGAGGATGCTAAGAAGCCAATATACCTATACATTAATTCTACCGGTACAACAAAAGTGATTAGATAAGCCATTCCTGAAGGATTATACTAATTTACCATAATGTCATGCTGCATTATTATATTGGGTATTTTTATGCCTTGAATATATTAGAAATTTCTCATTAACCTCCAGGTTGTACCTTAATAAAAGCATTACTATAATCAATAGATCATTACTTAACAATTTACAGGTTTTGGCTTAATCTTGTGGTAATATATGCCTTTGACCTTTGGGTATATGTTAGTTTTAACTGGTATTTCTTCATTTTCATGGCAGGGTATTGCAGGACGTCCCTATTCTTGTCATGGTCAGCATGCTTGCCTATTTCTGCTTCTTGGAGCAACTCTTAGTAAGATTATTCAACTTTCAAATACAATTTGTATTATTATTATTATTATTATTTTTTAATGATTTCCAACACACTTGTTCAATTTAGTCTCATGAGTTTACATTTACTTTTAACTAAAACTTTATTCTAACAGGTTAGTGAATTGGGTCCCCATGCTCTTGCCGTATCTTTGCCATTTGCTTGTGTTCTAGGTCTTCTCGCATCCATGATAGCTTCAACGATGGGTAATTCATCTTTCTCTTCCTATGGTTTTGCAATTTCAGGTTCTTCCAATATTTTCTATTAGCTTTCATATATTCAGTATCCATTTTTTTTATCATACAACAAACCTTAATAGCGTTGTGTGTGATTGCCACATTGTTGTACTGAATCTGTGTTTTTTACAATGCTTTATGTCAAACCATGAATTTGAGTGTTTTATTTATAGTGAGCCAAAGCTACATTTGGGCCTATGCATCGTTCCAATTTGCACTTGTGATCCTCTTTGCTCATGTTTTCTATAGTGTGGTAAGGTGATGCGATTCGTCAGATGGATTTGGTAGCCCAAATTTTTTGTTTAATTTTTATACAGAAGTTGAAAATCCCCTTGTTGATTCTGCAGCTAGGAGTAAGCCCTGTGTTCTCCATTTTACTTTCCTCATTTACTGGGTTTGGTATTTCAATCAGTATGAACTCTTTGCTCATTGAGTATTTAAGATGGAGGGCTAGGAGAACTTTACGCTCGGTCCAACTTAATCAGAGTCAGCAGCAGAATGAAGCCAGAAACCTTGCTGGAGTTGAAGATGGAGATGACACAAGGCAGCAAGACTTGGAGAACCAGATTCAAGATCCTAACCCTTTGCAACATGGACAAAATCATTCGTAAAGACTTTGAGGTATGATCTACCAACTTGATGCAAGAGATCAAATTTTGTGCGCCTTATATTGATTGATGTTTTTATTGATGGTTGCGATAGATAGGCTTGAACACTGAGTAGCAATATGATTTCCTACTGCAGCAGCAGTATAAATCTTAATGTTTTCTTCCTACTATACAATCAAATAAAAACATATTTATGTTGTTTCAGATAATTACTGCAGTCATTCCTACTATAGTTGGTGAAAACCTTAACGTGTTCATGACTTTAAGAGCCACCATATTGTTTCAAGAGGTTACCATTTATGTTACATAGATAACGCTTTTTGCACTTCTGTTAGATGACTAGATCAAATGATTTTTATGGTTATGTAACATTTATGCAGTGCAATTAGATTCACGCATACAGTTTAGTTTCTAATTTATAATATATATCTTTATTCGAATAGGTGTTCTCAAGAGTACTGGGATGAATGCCGACAAGCCAAAAAAAATAGAGAGACTTTAACAAATTAAGGAGCACTAGGAGTTGCAGTCCCTCCTCTTCACCGACATCTAAGTAGAAAATCTCGTGTTATATTATTCTACCTTTGTTTTAATAGTGTTATCATTTTGTTGGTTGCTTATGAAATTTCTTCAGAATGTTATAGATATTATTTTTGAATGTTAGAAAATTGTATATTAAATTTTATTTTGAAATTTAGTATTTTGAATGATTTATAATATTGGAAAATTGTGTATTAATTTTTTTTTATTTTTATCTAAAAAAGACAACGGTTTTTCACCGTTGTCATAGATAGTTTAAAACTGTTGTTGAAGACTCTGCTATTAAAGGTAGACGCTCAAAGACAACGGTGAACAACTGTTGTCGTTGAATGAAAAGACAACGCTTTTTCACCGTTGTAAAACTGTTGTCTTTGCCTTCAAAGACAACGGCTAAAAACTGTTGTCTTTGGGCACCCCTTTTAACAACACGACAATTAACAACAGTCCGAAAGGGGCTACGACAACGGTGAAAAACCGTTGTTGTTAGGCTTTTTTCTTGTAGTATCCGTTGTAGAGGGAGGCACTCAAAGCCAACACACAAGTTTGTTGCATCACTTACAAACCAGTAATTGAGACCGTGAAATTTATTTACTAATCCCTCTCCCACTTAGTTATTTAAGGTGAGAAATTTTAATCATGCAAGCACACATCACAGTAAATAAAAGAAATAAATATGGAAATTAATTTTCCAACTATTATGGCTTCTTCCATTACTGTCCTCCGTGTGCTACCAACCCTAGCTACTGCCATCTTTAGCCACCGCAATCGGGTCTAGTCGTCGCATCTATCTTGCTTCTTTTTCCGCTGCACCTCTAGTCCATAAATAGTACCACGCCTCACAAGGATACGATCCGCGACAAAAATAGAATTTTACATATATCGATCCTATATTTCACAAAGGAATGTACATGTAATCTAGATCGAAACAAAAATATAAAATCCTAAAACTAATACAACTCCTGCTGTATTTAATACATACAATCATGCACACAAATAAAATGCCCTTGACATGTCTAAGGGTTTAATCACACATAATCTCTATAAGATATAATAGTTGGAGCCTACAACCACAGAGTTAGCATATCCTACTATTATCCTGCCTAAATTATGTATGACATGTGCATAATTAAACTGAAAACCAAACACATAGAGGCAAACCCTAGCTCTGATACCAATTGTTGGTTGCTCCTCGGAATATCGTACCGGTTCCTCTGTACAAAAATTTTGTACAAGTCCTGAACCATTCCTAACAACCTATTGTGTTCTTTAGAAATTAAATTTGGAATCGCAAACGAAACTTAACATTATTGATTCCAAATTCAATCTATCTGTTCTTAGTGGTTTAGACTTGGATCGCAAATGATGCTTAACATTATTGATCTAAATCTACCCATATTACAAATTCAATTAAATATTAATTTTAGAGATTGGCTTCCAGGTTAAACATGGTGAGGCACTAGACCTTCTTGGGTATGGGAGCATCCACCACTTCCTAGACAAACCCTTTCAACGAAATTTAATATTTAATTTCCTTATAGTAACCCTAGGTTTAACCAAAAAGAACAATCGAATCACAAATTCAAAAAACAAAAGAAACACAAAATCAAAAACATAAATTCAATAACCTAGATTCATTAGCCTCTTATGTTTGGTATTTCAAGATCTAAATAAAAGGATGAACTAGTTATGGTGCGGAAACTAATAACTAGTTATACCTTTTATACCTTATAGACCTCACGATCTTTTGTCGTATTCCTCTACTTATCTCGGACATCGTGTGGGCGACGATCTACCGAGACGAGAATCCACCCAAGCTTCCTTCTTCTCCAAGCAAGTTTCGGCCACCACAAGAACTCCAAGAGAAGATGAGGTTCGACCACCACCACCAAGCTCCAAGGGATGCTAGAAACAAAGTCTCCTTTCTCTCCTTCTTCTCCAAGCAAGATTCGCCCACCACAAGAACTCCAAGAGAGGATGAGGTTCGGCCACAAGAAGAAGAGAGGGGAAGGAAGAGGGTCGGCCACAACAAGGAAGAGAAGAGAGGAATACTAGATGTATATTCTTGTGAGGTGAGGCACCTCTACCCTCTCTTTTATATTCCTTTGTCTTGACAAATAAGGAAAGTTTTAATAAAAACTTCCTTATTTTCCTTGCCATTGAAAAGGAAAATTTAAATAATTAAAAATCCTTTTCTCTATTAATGTGGCCGGCCATATCTAATCCTCCAAGGAAGGAAAGTTTTAAACACAAAATTAAAACTTCCTAATTTCTTTCCAGAAATTTTTAAATAAAATTTCTCTTTTAAAAATTCCCTTCATGGCTTTTCATAAAAGGAAACTTTTATAAATTAAAATCTCTCTATTAAAATATGTGGATGATTTACAAAAAGAAAAGTTTTCTCTAAAATTAAAATATTTTTTTTCAATCTACAAGGAAAGATATCAAATTTTTTCTTAATCTTTTGTTAGAAACTATAAAAGGAAATATTTAAATTTTAAAACTCTCTTTTAAAATCATGAGAATGGTTAAAAAAAAAGGAAAGTTTTATCAAAAATTAAAATCTTCCTTTTAACTACAAATAAGGAAAGATATCAAACATTTATCTTAATCTTTTGTAGAAAATTATAAAAGGAAAGATTTAAATTTTAAACTCTCTTTTAAAATCATGGCTTCCACATAAGAAAAATTTTAAAAAAATAAAATCCTTTTAATTTATTGTGGCCGGCCACACCAAGCTTGGGTTCAAGCTAGGGTCGGCCACCTCTTTAAACCATCTCACCTTGGTTTGGTCAGCCCTAGCTTGGGCTCCAAGCTAGGCTTGGCTGGCCACCTTAAGGTGGGTAAGAAGGTGGGTATAACACTTTATAAATAAGAGGCTACGACAGAAACCGAGAGGAGCAATTAGTTTTGGTCTCCCGATGAACTTGAGCTTCCCGTGTTCGCCACGAACACTCAACTCGAGTTCATCAATAATAACTCATACCACTAAAGAGTTATTATTGAACTACCGCATCAATCCCATATTACTATATGGGTTCCTTCTTATCATGAGTGTGCTAATCTTCCTGTGTTTAAGATATAGAATGTCTACTAATTAAATGAGTTACTAATAACTCACTTAATTAATATCTAGCTCCAAGAGTAGTACCACTTAACCTTATCGTCATGTCGGACTAAGTCCACCTACAGGGTTTACATGACAATCCTTATGAGCTTTTTTTGGGGGCATCATCAACCTAGATTACTAGGACACGGTTTCATTCTATAATCAACAACACACCATATAAATAATATCATTTTCCAACTTATCGTTCCTATTGATTTATCGAACTAAATCACACCCTTTGATAAATTAAAGAAATGAATATTTAGTATATGTGCTTGTTATTATATCATGATTAAGAGCACACACTTCTATAATAACAAAGGTCTTGTTCTTTTATGCAGTCGGTATAAAAAGAACTTACCTTAAATGGTCATGCTCAATACACTCAGAGTGTACTAGTGTAATTTTATAGTTAAGATAAACTAATACCAAATTACACTATGACTATTCTAATGGTTTGTTCCTTTCCATCTTAGTCGTGAGCTACTGTTTATAATTTATAAGAAATTGATAACATGATCTTCTGTATATGACACCACATACCATGTTATCTACAATATAAATTAATTGAATAACTACACTTAGCATATAAATGTAGACATTTGACCAATGTGATTCTTTATTTCAAAATAAATGTTTACAAAAAGTTAGACTTTTAATATACACTCTAACACAGGCATGGTCAACAGGAGCGCCACACCCCCTGCGTCCATCACCTCGACTCTCAGATAGGATCAAAGATTAAGATTGATTTCCATCTGTGACATTTATTCACTGGTACCAGTTACATTTTTAGTTCAGTACATAAAATGTAATTGTCAATAATTTGTTTAATTGAAGATATTAAACATGCTCTTGATATATAGTCAATATGAGAGATAATTAGAGTTATTCATAATGATGTAAATAATTTAATTTGGGGTAAAGGCAAGTCATTGATGTCTCTGATTCGTTCTAAAATGCAGCTATGTAAGGTGTAACAATCTTCTTAGCAATAAATGCTCAATATGCTTATTGTCGCACGAACCATTTTTCCTAATGTATGGAATGGATGTTCTTATATGGTCTTTGTGACTAATTAATGCTCTAGTCTTCGTGACTTGATCATCATAAAGTCTATGTGACTTATTTGATCTTTGTGACAAATTAATTTTGTTCTGGTTTTCGTGACATGATCGTCAAATAGTCTATATGACTTAATCGGTCTTTGTGACCAATTAATATTTGACTTTGGCATTATGACATGATCACCTCGTAATCTATGTGACTGACATGGTCTATGTGACTGACATGGTCTATGTGACCATATAATCTTATGGATTGACTTGGATGAGTGGGAGATATTGGGCATTGCAGGAGACGAAGGGGCACAGTTTCCCCTTCATTTGTATCATTGCTGCAAATGTCTCTCTTTGCGGCAAACACTAGGAGATGAAGGGGCGTCCATTCCCCTTCGTCTTCATCAATCTTCATATAAATGATGCGTCCAAGCCATGGGAAGAGGAAGAGCATAAGGTGAAGGCAGAGGCGACAGTGATCAGAGGTGCGTCAAGCAAAGAAGAACATCCGAGAGGCTGGGGATTTGGCTCGTGAACCTTGAAGTATTTTTCGGTTACCTGTGATCGTGCTTCCGACAACAGCGACGCCCGGCAACTTCATCGATTTCTTCTGGAGATCACTGTGAGTGGTTACCGTTTTGTTTGTGTGTTTGTTCCATGCTGTCAAAAAGAACCAACAGTATATGCTAGGGTTTGGTTGTTCGATGATTCATTGAATCCCCGTCAAATAATTCGTTGAATCAGTGTTTTCAGTTCCCATCAGGTTGTGTTGTACTACCTCCTTGTTGATTGTTTCTTTTCTTCTCATTTTGCAAGTTTCGATTTCCCGGCTTCATAGATGGCAATTGGAATTGGGGAGTCGTCGTCTTCATCTAGTGGGGATCCGCAGAACTCTTCCTTCAGCGAAACAGTGGCAGCAATGATGCAAGAAGCTTTGAATGCAACATCTGCTTCAAGCTGGCCCAGGACCCTGTGGTGACCCTCTACGGTCATCTCTACTGCTGGCCCTACCTCTACAAATGGCTCCATGGTCACGTTTAATCTTCTAAATGCCCTGTCTGCAATGCCATTGCCGAGGAAGAAAAGTTGGTGCCTCTCTATGGCCGAGGGAAGAGTTCCACTGACCAACGGTCGAAAACGTCACCTGGTATGAACATTCCTCACCGCCCAGCTAGGCAAAGGCCCACAATGACACTGCTGCCCGACCTAAACAACTTCCACCATGGGAATCCATGGTTCATGGGCGGAGCTCCGGTGGTCAGCACTAGTTTGGTAACTACACATTCTCTGCTGCCATCGGTGGCTTGGTGGCTTGTTCCCGCTTTTTAGCTTTCAAGTTCATGGGATCCCTGCTGCAACTGCCGCTTATGGCCCGACGCTGGTTTTCCTTACGGGTATGGCCATGCATTCCGCGGGGGCATGTTTATGGAATTCCCCGGGAAGTTGACAATGGGCAACAAGCTGATGTCTATATCAAGGCATTACTATTTCTTATTGGCGCTATTGGTAATTGCTAGCCTTGTTTGGTTCCAGCCAGTTTGCTATATGGAGGACTGTCATTGTTGCCATGTTATCATGAATTGCTGCTGTTGGTGTGCTTGCTAGGTTGATTGTGAATACAATCCCATTGCATCAACAAATCACAAGTGTTTGATTGTACTTTCTTCGTGGTATGATAGTGCAGAGCATCTTTATCGTAAGATGTTATTACTTTTTGGTTCTCTAGTGAGCTGAAATTGCAAGCCAATAATATGCATTATGAATTCATTTACAATATTTAGGCGCCTGAAACCGAGACACCTTACATTGGATTATGATTGAGATATGGTTTAGTGGTTAGCGCATGAGTTATTATCATCATGATTGAGATCTTCAATTGGCCCTCCCTCATAGATTTTGTTGCACCGTAAATATTATAACTAATTTTATTTCAAAGTTATTGATCTCAATTGGTAGATCCAATAATTGCTATTTAAATCAAGATATATCCATTTGATTAATTTATCATTAAAAAAACTAATTGTAATTATCAAAAGCATCCAAAACAAAAAATAGTAATATATTTTGATAAAATATTTTATTTGATAATTTTTTTAAGAAAAATTGCGCATGGGAATATAATCCATTTTATTAATTTATCATTAACAAAAAAAAACTAATTGTAATTATCAAAAGTATCCAAAACAAAAAATAGTAATATATTTTGATAAAATATTTTATTTGATAATTTTTAAAAAAAATTGCCCATGGGAATATAAACCCCGTCCTGTTAACCCATTTATAAGGCTAAGTGAATTACTATGAGAAACGGTCATGAATCCACAATCTGATCGAAAGGCTCCACACATGTCTTAGCCCTCCCAATAATGGGATACAATCTGATTTAATGGACCACAATTATGTGGCCGCATCACTGCGGTTGGTGACCCGGGGATTTTCCTGGACCTTAAGATCCTATCACTTCATCCCATGGGTTGTGATCTGTAGGTCATATAGTTATATTTTATATTGATCGAAGAATTGGAAATTTTAGATATGGGACTAAACATCAACCTATAGAAATTATCCATTGGTTGTCTAATAATTGAAAAACTAATTATTAATATATCCATTAGAAAATTAATTATTAATATATTCGATGGGCTGTGCTCTATATTGATATATCTATTTGATTAATTTATCATTAAAAAAAATAATTGTAATTGTCCAAGCATCCAAAATAAAAACAATGAGTAATATATTTTAATAAAATATTTTATTTGATATTTTTAATGAGTAATATATTTTGATAAAATATTTTATTTGATATTTTTTAAAAAAAAAATATTGCCTGTCTTATAGAAATTATCCATCAGCCGTCGAATAATTGAAAAAATAATTATTAATATATCCACAAGAAAATTAATTATTAATATATCCAATGGGTTGTGCTCTGTATTGATATTTCTACTTGATTAATTTATCATTAAAAAAAACCTAATTGTAATTGTCCAACATCCAAAACAAAAAAATGAGTAATATATTTTGATAAAATATTTTATTTGATATATTTTTTAAAAAAAAAAAATATTGCCTGCCCTATAGAAATTATCCATCAACTGTCTAATAATTAAAAAAATAATTATTAATATATCCACAAGTAAATTAATTATTAATATATCCGATAGGATATGCTCATTATTGATATATCTATTTGATTAATTTATCATTAAAAAAACTAATTGTAATTGTCCAAGCATCCAAAACAAGAAAAAAAGTGAGTAATATATTTTATTTGATATTTTTTAAAAAAAAAATATTGCCTGCCCTATAGAAATTATCCATCAGCTGTCTAATAATTAAAAAATAATTATTAATATATCCACAGGAAAATTAATTATTAATATATCCAATGGGATATGCATATATCTATTTGATTAATTTATCATTAAAAAAAACTAACTGTAATTGTCCAAGCATCCAAAACAAGAAAAAAATGAGTAATATATTTTGATAAAATATTTTATTTGATATTTTTAATGAGTAATATATTTTGATAAAATATTTTATTTGATATTTTTTAAAAAAATATTGCCTTTCTTATAGAAATTATGCATCAGCTGTCTACTAATTGAAAAACTAATAATTAATATATCCACTGAAAAATTAATTATTAATATATCCGATGGGTTGTGCTTTGTATTAATATATCTATTTAATTAATTTATCATTAAAAACAAACTAATTGTAATTGTCCAAGCATCCAAAACAAAAAAAAAGAGTAATATACTTTGATAAAATATTTTATTTGATATTTTTAATGAGTAATATATTTTGATAAAATATTTTATTTGATATTTTTTAAAAAATATTGTCTTTCCTATAGAAATTATCCATCAGCTGTCTAATAATTAAAAAATTAATTATTAATATATCCATTGAAAAATTAATTATTAATATATCCGATAGGCTATGCTCTGTATTGATATATCTATTTGATTAATTTATCATTAAAAAAACTAATTGTAATTGTCCAATAAAAAAATGAGTAATATATTTTGATAAAATATTTTATTTGATATTTTTTAAAAAAAAATATTGGTTGTCCTATAGAAATTATCCATCAACTGTCTAATAATTAAAAAACTAATTATTAATATATCCATTGAAAAATTAAATATTAATATATTTGATGGGTTATGCTCTATATTAATATATCTATTTGATTAATTGATCATTAAAAAAATCTAATTGTAATTGTCCAAGCATCCAAAATAAGAAAAAATGAGTAATATATTTTGATAAAATATTTTATTTGATATTTTTTAAAAAAATATTTCCTGTCCTATAGAAATTATCCATCAGATGTCTACTAATTGAAAAAATAATTATTAATATATCCATTGAAAAATATATTATTAATATATCCGATGGGTTGTGCTCTATATTGATATATCTATTTGATTAATTCATCATTAAAAAAACAAATTGTAATTGTCCAAGCATCCAAAAAATAAGAGTAATATATTTTGATAAAATATTTTATTTGATATTTTTTTAAAAAAAATATTGCCTGTCCTATAGAAATTATCCATCTGCTGTCTAATAATTAAAAAATTAATTATTAATATATCCATTGGAAAATTAATTATTAACATATCCGATAGGCTATGCACTATATTGATATATCTATTTGATTAATTTATCATTAAAAAAAACTAATTGAAAGTGCCCAAAAAAAAATGAGTAATATAATTTGATAAAATATTTTATTTGATATATATTTTAAAAATATTGCTTGTCCTATAGAAATTATCCATCAGCTGTCTAATAATTAAAAAACTAATTATTAATATATCCATTGGAAAATTAAATATTAATATATTTGATGGGTTATGCTCTAATATATCTATTTGATTAATTTATCATTAAAAAAAACTAATTGTAATTATCCAAACATCCGAAACAAGAAAAAATGAGTAATATATTTTGATAAAATATTTTATTTGATATTTTTAATGAGTAATATATTTTGATAAAATATTTTATTTGATATTATTTTAAAAAATATTGTCAGTTCTATATAAATTATCCATCAGCTGTCTACTAATTTAAAAACTAATTATTAATATATCCACTGGAAAATCAATTATTAATATATCTGGGCTGTGCTCTGTATTGATATATCTATTTCATTAATTTATTATTAAAAAAACTAATTGTAATTATCCAAGCATCCAAATAAAAAAAAAGAGTAATATATTTTGATAAAATATTTTATTTGATATTTTTTTAAAAAAATATTGCTTGCCCTATAGAAATTATCCATCCATTGTCTAATAATTAAAAAATTAATTATTAATATATCCATTGGAAAATTAATTATTAATATATCAGATAGGCTATGCTCTGTATTGATATATCTATTTGATTAATTTATCATTAAAAAACTAATTATAATTGTCCAAGCATCCAAAAAAATGAGTAATATATTTTGATAAAATATTTTATTTGATTTTTTTTAAAAAAAAATATTACCTGTCCTATAGAAATTATCCATTAGCTATCTAATAATAAAAAAAACTAATTATTAATATATCCATTGGAAAATTAAATATTAATATATCCGATGGGCTATGCTCTGTATTAATATATCTATTTGATTAATTTATCATTAAAAAAATTAATTGTAATTGTCTAAGCATCCAAAACAAGGAAATATGTGTAATATATTTTGATAAAATATTTTATTTGATATTTTTTTAAAAAAACATTGCCTGTCCTATAAAAACTATCCATCAACGTCTAACAATTAAAAAATTAATTATTAGTATATCCACTGAAAAATTAATTATTAATATATCCGATGGGTTATGATATATCTATTTGATTAATTTATCATTAATAAAAATTAATTGTAATTGTCCAAGCATCCAAAATAAGAAAAAATATGTAATATATTTTGATAAAATATTTTATTTGATATTTTTTAAAAAATCTTACCTGTCCTATAGAAATTATTCATCAACTATCTAATAATTGAAAAACTAATTATTAATATATTCACTAGAAAATTAATTATTAATATACATGATGGGCTGTGCCCTTTATTGATATATCCATTTGATTAATTTATCATTGAAAAAACTAATTGTAATTGTTCAGGTATCCAAATATATATATATATATATATATATATATATATATATATATATATTTTGATAAAATATTTTATTTAATATTTTTAATGAATAATATATTTTAATTGATATTTTTTTAAATAAACATTGCCTGTCCGCTCCACACGGCTCAGCCCTTGCAACAATGATTGCAATCATGCGGCCACTGTAGATAATCCACAAATTTTCTTAAAACCAAGATCCTATAACTTCAACTGCCAAATAGGTCATATAGCTATATTTTATAGGGATCGAAGAATTGGGAAATTTTAGATTGTGAACCTGTAGGAATTATCCATCAGCCTCCTAGCAATTGATTCAACTGAGGTCTTACCATGAGCATCACGGAGCGATCGCGATCACAAACCGTCGATGCAGATCCTGAGACCAGAACCTCCTCATCTTCCTAGGCTGCTTCTGTTGCGAGCCGCCACCAGAGATGCTTCCGGGGATTCTTTAGTACACTTATGGCAACTAACTGGATGGTTATTGATGGCCGGACTCACAAAGCCATGAGTGATCGCGGTACAGAACAGAGAGAGGTCAGACAACACGGCGGCAGTCTCATCTTCTGCCTTGGAGCTGTATAGTTCCAATACCAGCAGGGACGCGTCTCCGCCGTTCCGAGAATCACATACTGATTTCTGCAATCGGAACCAAAGGAATCCATTAAAAGCAAAAATCCTCCGAGAAATGAAAAAGATTCAATTTTTTTCCCCAAATAAATGGCAAAGAATTAATCTTATCATGTTTTTGGTATCTTTACTTTCCTCACAGATCCTGAGTTGGAACGAGCTCGTCCAGTTCTTCTTATCTCTGAAATCCGAGCTGCTCTCGTTGATTTTGCCCTTAATCGGCGTGAATTCCTGGAACACACGCCCGAAACCCTCGGCGCGGAACAGATCGATCTCCCTCTTCAACTCCTCGATCACTGCGATCGAAATTCCCAAACAAAAGAACACTAATTTTAACCTAAAAGGATCCTGGCGAAATCAAATAAGGGAAGGATAGAAGGGAGGAGCATCGGATCGACCCTCGCAGACGAGACGCATGCAGAGAGGGAGCTCGCGCTTGAAAGCTTCGATCTTGCGCTTCGCCCTCTCGCCTCGACACCTGCCGCCCTCTCGCCCTGCTCTCTGTCACCGCCTTCTTCACGAACCCGACAGCGACGGCCCGCATAGCGTACAGCGACGGCCATCTACACCACCGGTGAACCCATCATCGCCGCCTCTTTCTCGTCTCCGTCTCCGTCTCCGTCTCCGTCTCGCTGCGATGTAACGATGGAGAAGGCGAGAGAGAGGGCGATTGATTTATAGACGAACCGGTCCAGTCCGACCAATCGAGCCAAGATTCGCGACGACGTCGCCGCGTAGCGCGACGCGATGAGATCTCACGGCGCCAAGATGCCGCTTCTCAGTTCTCCGGATTTGGAATCTTTGCGTCCTATTTATCATTTTTAAATATATTTTTGGTTACGATTATTTTAAGTGATTATTTATTTCTCTCCTTTATCTTTCTACGAAGCAATTTTTCTTTGATTTTCTAGCTTTGTCAGTGGTCAAATAAATCAAGCTCGTGGAATCTATTTTTTTTTTAATATAATTGAAATTTGTTGATGTTTATCTTAATTTGGTAGTTTTTTTTTTCAATATTACCATCGGCAGGTGGTGAATTGGGAATTAAAAAAAATTAGATAAAAATAATAAGATGGTATCGTATCCTATTTGGAATCGTGTACTTTGAACCTATATATTTATTTTTTTTCTAAAAATTTAAATATATAAAATTATAAAATATACATAATGAGCATCCATTTAAACTTCCCTAAATATATAATTTACCTTAAATTTTATATTTTATATAAAAAAAATTTTACATCGACTACCCATCATTCTCTAAATTTAAATTTCATGAATAGTATGTCTCTAAATTCATTCCTTAAATATTAAAATATTATTTAATTTAGGAGAGAGAAAATATAAAAGGAATGTATTGAATAATGAAAAGTAGATATTACAAAGGAGAGAGTCTTGGAGTAATCTTACTCCAAGTATCATTTACTTTTCATGATTAACTAAATAAGTTTAAGTTAGGCAATGTTAGTGATCTAATATAAATGTTGAGTGATCTAACATGAATGTTGAGTAACAGGTACAAAGGAAAATCTAGATATGAAGATTTGATAAGGAAAGTTTAAGAAGATAATCTTGGCGAATAAAGTCCCGGAGCATGGCTTTTGGCAGTGAAGTCCCGGAGGTGCAATTTCTTGGCAAAAGAAGACTTAGCATGGCATATCCGAATGAAGCACTTGAAGGCAAGCGCAAGGATGAGGAGTCGTGGGCTCGGAAGCATCCTAAAGGCTCGAGGCTGATGGAAGGTGGTTGAAGGTGTAAGTCTTGACTAAAGGTGCGCTTCAAATATGAAAACATCATACTTGAGTTGTTTAAAACTCAGATTCAGGCGTATCAGTCGCCTAACGGTTATATCAGTCGAATGATGTTTGATCTAGAAACTCACAGAGAGTTTGCAGTAGCCTATCAATCGACTGATTCATGAGGGCAGTCGACTGGTATAATATTGGTGAACTGATGACATATAGAATCCCTGAAGATCTTAAAAGGAACAGTAGTCGTTACTTGTTACCAGTCGACTGATGCATTCATCAGTCGACTGGTAATCGGGGTTTTAGAAATTAGCCTTAAATATAAAAGGCTTGTGAGCTTGGAGAAAAACACAAGAGAATTCTTTCATGCTTAAATATCCTTAAGCTCGTCAAATGATCTCAAGCTTCCATACTTTCAATCTTTTCCTCCTAAGCTCATCTTTCACCTTGTAAGAGGAAGAGATCATCTTGTAAAGGTTCTCCACCTTCATGTTTAAATCGAGAAGGAGAAGTTCATAGTGGAAGTGTGCTCATCAGTGTGGATCCTTGGATTAGTCACCTCTATGAGGTGGGGACCAAGTAAATCAAGGAGTTAGCATTACATTTCTTAGATTTTCATTCTAGCTTTTCCATTATTTGTGTTTCAGCTAACAAAGTTGTAGAGAGAAATCAGAGAAAGACTATTCACTCTCCTCTAGCTAGACACAAAGGTTCCAACAAGTGCTATTAGAGCTTGAATCATCTCGGAAGAACTCACCATCAATCGAAGGATCAAGATGATATTTCAAGAGGGATATAGGACAGCTCGACTACCTTTCTTTGATGGCAACGACTTCGTATATTGGAAAGGTAGGATGGAGTATTACTTGATAAATGATATTTGAAATTGGTATAGTATTGTAGATGGATTTGAAAAATCAAAGGATGAGTTTGGAGCACTGATAACTAGTATTTTTATCTATTATTGTGACTCTTATGCTTGACATTTTTACCTTCTCGTATGATAAATTTAGTGTCTATATCATGATTTATGATTAGAAATTTATTTTAGACTTAATTGTAAATTTCTTATAATTATAGAATTAAATCTCATGTTTTTAATGTGATTTTGTAGGAAATCCAAAGAGTTATGGATTAGGGTCAAGTCACATCCAATTTGGCTTGATTTGGAGGTCAAATAGAAGATATCAAGTTGAATCAATATGAATCGTTGATCCAGATCTAGAGAAATTTTGTTCCTTCACTCATATCTAGTCTTCCAACCCTCTATCCAGATCTAGAGCTACATGGACCATTTAATCAAATCAGTCATAATAAGAAGGAGCCCATAATATAATTTGGGATTAGTGCGGTAGTGCTGTAATAACTCTCTAGTGGAATGAGTTATTATCGATGAACTTGAGTTGTGTGTTCGGGGCGAGCACGGGATACTCAAGCTCATCGGAAGGCCAAAACTAATTTCTCCTCTAGGTCCCTGTCGTAGCCTCATTATAGCCTCAAGTCCATCCAAATGTAAGGCTCTTCTTGGTGTCCAAGAAGGGGGTCGGACCATTGCTTGGTGACCAAGCAATGGCCGGCCACATCCTCTTATAGGGGCCGACCCTATTGCTTGGTGACCAAGCTTGTAGGGGTCGGCCAAGATTAATTCAAATAAGAGGGTTGTTTTGAATTTTTAAAATCTTCTCTTTGTAGAAAACTATAAGTTTTAAAAAAGAGTTTTTAATTTTTTAAAACTTTCCTTATTTGAATTATGCCACATGTTTTAATAGAGAGTTTTAAAAGTTTTAAACCTTTCATTTTTTAACCATCCTCATGGTTTAAAAAAGGGAGATAAGTTTTAAAATTTAAATTTTCTATCATCATGTTAAAAAAGGAAATTTTATAAGAGAGTTTTTAAATTTTAAAACATGGTTTTAATTTTTAGAAACTTTCTTTTTTTAACTCCTACTTTAGGAAAGAGAGCTTGTAAAATTTTATAAAAAATATATTTCCTTTTTCCCCTTGATGAGGTGGCCGACCACCTTGCTTGGTGCCCAAGCAAGTGGCCGGCCATATTAAATTATTTAAAATCATCACAAAATTAAATTGGTGATTGATTCAATCAAGAGGAAAGAAAAGGAAAAATAAAAAGGGAAAAGGAAAAACTCTTGGATGATTTTACTTTTTGTAAAAAGTTTTTCCTTATTTACCTTGGGCAAGTAATATAAAAGAAGGGGTGAGGGGGCTTCATGAGATACAACTCTTATTTTTTGGCTTGGAGACTCTCTTGGTGGCCGGCCCCTCTCTCCCTCTCTTCTCCCTTTTGCTCTCTTTTCTATTGTGGTGGTGGTGGCCGAATATTGCAAGGAGGAGAAGCTCTTTTAGGTGGTGTTCTTCTTGGAGGATCGTCGCCCACACGACGTCCAAGGCGAGGCGAGGAATACGTCAAAAGATCTTGAGGTCATTAGCTTACAAAGAGAAGGTATAACTAGTAATTTTCTTCCGCATCATACTAGTTATTTTCTTTATAAGAATTCTAAATACAAGAGGCAATTAGATCTAGTTTATCGAATTTATTTTTCGATTTTGTGTTTTCTTCTTTTTTGAATTTGTGATTCGATTGTTCTTTTTGGTTAACCTAGAGTTATTTAAGGAAATTAAATATTAGCTTTCCTTAAAAGGCTTTGACTAGGCGGTGGTGGTTGCACCCATATCCAAGAAGGTCATGTTTTTCGCCATGCAGTCCTGGAAGCCAATTTTGGAAATTAATATTTAATGGAATTAATAACATAGGTGGATTTGAATCAATAGTGTTAAGTTCTGCTTGCGATTCAAATCTAAACCATTAAGAACAGATAAGTTAAATTTGGAATCAATGTTGTTAAGTTCCATCTGCGATTCTTAATTTAACTTCTAAAGAACACAATAGGTTATTTAAGGAAAGGTTCGACACTTGTACAAAATTTTTGTACAGTGGAATCGGTATGTTTTCCTAGGACTAACCAACAGCTGGTATCAGAACTAGGGTTTGCCTTTGTGTATTTTTAGAATTCAAATAGGTTATGCACATGTCATACATAAGTAAGGCAGGATAATAGTAGGATGTGCTAACTCTTTGGTTGCAGGCTCCAACTATTATGACATTTAGATATTGTGTGTGATTGGACCCTTGGACATGTCAAGGGCATTATGTTGTGTGCATGATTGTATGTATTAAATACAGCAGGAGCTGTATTATTTTTAGAATTTTATTTTTTGTTCGATCTAGATTACATGTACATTCCCACGTGGAATATAGGATCGATATATATAAAATTCTATTTTTGTCGCGGATCGGATTCTTGCGAGGCGTGGTACTTTTGGAGCACCAGAGGCACAGCGGAATAAGAAGCAAGATGGATGCGACGACTCGACCCGATGGCGGTGGCTAAAGATGGCAGCAGCTAGGGTTGGAGCATACTGAATAAAGTGAAAGGAAAAGGCCATAATAGTTGGAAAATTAATTTCTAAATTTATTGCTTTTATTTACTGTGATGTTTATGTGCATGTGATGTATGCTAGCATAGGTTAAAATCCTCAATGTTTAAATAACTAAGTGGGAGAGGGATTTTAATAAATCCTATGGTCTCCATTACTGGTTTGTAAGTGATGCAACAAGCTTGCGTGTTGGCTTTGAGTGCCTCCCTCCATAACAGATGAGTTTGTTGCGGATCACTAGATCAAATTTCCTTTTATGGATGGTTATAGGAAATTATTTAGGAGCGTGTGATCTTCTCCAACTGAAGGGGCACAATCCTATTTAATGGACTTAGTATCAAGTAATGGTATACACTTAGACGCATTCAATAGTATCCTCCCCAACGGAGTCACTGCTATTGTTTTGTGTGACCAAAGTGAAACCAACTATTAATTTTATTTGTCATAAAGTTAGGATGACAAGATAATAAAATTACTGGGTCACACCCTCCTCTTACAAATGTTGAATTTATATACGTCCACACTAACGTGGCATGCAATATTCACGGTGATTTGAGGTGTTGGTTAATTTAAAATAGTATTGTTTGAGGAATCAATATTATTCTAAATTTAGAGTCTTGACTAAAGTTTATTTTTGTGATTCTTAGGATGACTTTCAACCCACTGGCCATTATACTGAAAGAGAACAAACTTACTGGTCCAAACTATATAGATTGGAAAAGAAACCTGGACATTGTTCTTACTACTGAGAGCTATAAGTTTGTACTGACTGAGACTTCTACTATACGTCATAGGAGATTGAGTATCATAAGAAATGGGTAAAAGCTGATGAGATGGCGCGGTGTTACATTTTGGCATCAATATCAAATGTATTGCAACATCAGCATCAAGATTTACCAACAACTTATGATATAATGAACAATCTCAAAGAACTCTTTGGGCACCAGAGTCGGACTGCTAGGTAAGAGGCAATGAGAAAGCTAATGACAGCCACCATGTCTGAGGGGACACCCGTAAGGGACCATATCCTCAAAATGATAGCTTATTTGAATGAAATACAAGTCCTTGGAGGAAAAATCGATGGGGAAACCCAGGTCGATATAATTCTCCAAACGCTACCCAGAAGTTTTGAGCAGTTCCGCCTGAACTATAACATGAACAAAAGAGAGTATACATTGGCGGAACTTCTGACAGAACTATAGGCAGCAGAAGGTATTTTTCGTCACAGTTCTCAGATTTACTATGCTGAAAATGGTTCTACTTCTAAGTCGAAAGGAAAGGTCTTTTCAATAAAGAAGGTGAATACAGGACAAAAAGGTTGGAATCTGCAAGCAGTCTGGACATTGGAAAGCGGACTGTCCTCGTAGGAACCAGAACAATAAAGGTATATCTCATACTCTAGTAGTTGAAACATGTTTAGTAGTGTTATCTACCAGCACCTAGTGTGTAGATACGGGAGCCATTGATCATGTCTGCAATTCTTTGCAGGGGTTCCCGGAAACCCGGCGACTATTTGATGGAGAGATAACTGTCTACATGGGCAATGCTACTAAGATGGCGGTTGTTGCAGTGGGAGATGTCTAAATATGAATTTGATTTTAAGAAATTGTCTTTATGTACCCAGTTTTAGAAAGAATTTAATTTCTGTTTCTAAACTGTATTTGGATGGATATTCTGTTTCCTTTAGTAATAATGTTGTTATAAAGAGAAATAAGGTGATTATCTGTTCTGGTGCATTGGTTGACAATTTATACACTTTAAATCCAATTTCTCCCACAAAGCAAAATATGGAAATTAATAACACATCTTCTAACTCTAATAAGAGAAAAGAACCTTCGGAAATGAACCAAACGTATCTTTGGCATCTAAGGCTTGGACATATTAACTTAAGTAGGATTCAAAAGCTTGTAGCCGATAGACTCTTGGGTTCATTGGAGTTGGAAAATTTTCCAACATGTGAATCCTGCTTGGAAGGTAAAATGACCAAGAAACCTTTTAAGGCCAAGGGGTATAGAGCCAAAGATGCATTAGAACTGGTTCATTCTGATTTGTGTGGTCCTATGTCTATCCAGGCTAGAGGTGGATATGAATACTTCGTCTCTTTTATAGACGATTATTCAAGATACGGATATATTTACCTGATGCGCCGCAAGTCTAAATGCTTTGACAAGTTCAAAGAATATAGGACTGATGTGGAGAAACGTCTTGGTAAAAGTATTAAGACACTACGGTCTGACCGTGGTGGCGAATACCTCTTTGGAGAGTTTAGGAATTACTTATCAGAAGCCGGGATTCAATCCCAATTGTCTGCACCTGGTACACCCCAGCAGAATGGTGTGGCAGAACGAAGGAATAGGACTCTTATAGAAATGGTTAGATCGATGATGAGTTATTCAGAATTACCAAATTTGTTTTGGGGATATGCTTTAGAAACAACAGTGTACATTCTGAATATGGTACCTTCTAAAGCAGTTCCTTCTACTCCCATGGAATTATGGAATGGGTGTAAGCCTAGTATGAATCATATCCGGATATGGGGTAGTCCAACACATGTGCTGAAGGGAGATACTGATAAGTTGGAATCACGTACAAAAGTTTGTCTGTTTGTGTGATATCCTAAGGGAACGAAAGGTGGTTTATTTTATAATCCTAAAAATCAGAAGATCATTGTTAGCACCAATGCTCGATATTTAGAAGAAGATTATGTGATGAATCATAAGCCCATGAGTGAAATAGTTCTAGAAGAAATAAGAGAGGACACGTCTACTTTAATACCAACAGTACAAGATGAAGTACCACAAGAGACTGCAACACGTGTCACACATGATACATAACCACAGACGGTGCCTCGTCGTAGTGGGAGGGTTGTAAGGTAGCCTGAAAGATTCATGTTTTTGGGAGAGTCTTCGGACTTGATCCCAGGTAAACATAAACATGATCCTCGGACATATGACGAAGCACTCCAAGATATAGATGCAGTATCTTGGCAAAAGGCAATGAATTACGAAATAGAGTCTATGTACTCTAATAAGGTCTTGGAGCTTGTAGAATCACCTGATGGTGTAAAAGCAGTCGGATGCAAGTGGATCTACAAAAGGAAAAGAGGGACAGATGGGAAGGTAGAAACCTTCAAAGCAAGGCTTGTTGCGAAAGGGTATACTCAGAAAGAGGGAATCGACTATGAGGAGACTTTTTCGCCGGTAGCCATGCTTAAGTCTATCCGAATACTCTTGTCCATTACCGCTCATATGGATTATGAGATTGGGCAAATGGATGTCAAGACAGCTTTCCTTAACGGAAGTCTTAAAGAAAACATCCATATGAAGCAACCAGAGGGATTCATTGAAAAGGGCAAAGAGCATCTAGTGTGCAAGCTCAATCGGTCCATTTATGGACTGAAGCAAGCTTCAAGATCTTGGAACATCCGGTTTAATGAAGTAATCCAGTCATATGGATTTATTCAGTGTCCGGATGAGTCTTGTGTATACAAGAAGTGTAACGGAAACGTGGTGGTATTTCTTGTACTATACGTAGATGATATTTTGTTAATTGGCAACAATGTCAAGGTATTATCAGACGTAAGGGTATGGTTGTCCAAACAATTTGATATGAAGGACTTAGGAGAATGTGCACACATTCTTGGGATCAAAGTTATAAGGGATCGCAAGAAAAGAATGTTGTGCTTATCCCAAGCTTTATATATAGATACGATCCTTGCTCGTTTTAGCATGCAAAACTCCAAGAAAGGTTTCTTACCTTTTAGGCATGGAGTAGCTTTATCTAAAGAGATGTCTCCGAAGACATCAAAGGAGATAGAGGATATGAAGGCAGTTCCTTATGCTTCGGCTATAGGAAGCCTTATGTATGCAATGCTGTGTACGAAATCTGATATCTGTTTTACCGTGGGCATGGTTAGCATATATCAGAGTAACCCTGGACAAGGACATTGGACTGCTGTGAAGCATATATTAAAGTACCTGAGAAGGACTAGAGATTATATGCTAGTCTATCAAGCAGACGATTTGCTCCCTGTGGGTTACACAGATTTAGATTTCCAATCAGATAGGGACAATAGTAAGTCTACGTCAGGCTATGTGTTTACTCAAGGAGGTGGAGCCATTGCATGGAGGAGTGTTAAGCAGAAATGCGTCTCGGACTCAACCATGGAAGCTGAATATGTGGCAGCCTCTGAGGCAGCCAAAGAAGCTGTGTGGCTCAGGAACTTTCTAATGAACTTAGATGTGATTCCTGGTTTGCCCAAGATCATCACAATTTATTGTGATAATAGCGGTGCAGTTGCAAACTCGAAGGAACCAAGAGCTAATAAGGCAAGTAAACATATAGAGCGCAAGTACCACCTGATACGAGACATCGTTAAACGAGGAGAAGTTGTCATCGCCAAGATTGCATCAGCAGATAACCTGACAGATCCTTTCACAAAGGCCCTTCCGGCGAAAGCTTTTGATCGGCATGTGGAGGGAATGAGAATCAGATGTATGGCAACAGATATGGCAGCTTAGACTTTTAGTATAAGTGGGAGATTGTTAGAGTGTATACTAAAAGCCTAGCTTTTGTAAACATTTATTTGTTGAAATAAAAGAATCACATTGGTCAATATCTACATTTATTTGTTAAATGTAATTGTTCAATTAATTTATATAGTAGATAACATAGAGTGTGGTATCACACTCAGAAGATCATATTGTCGGTTCTTTATAAATTATAAATAGTTGCTCACGACTAAGATGAAAAGGAACAAACCATCGGAATAGTCGTAGTGTAATTAAGTATTAATTTATCTTGATTAATAAATTACACTGGTACACTCTAAGTGTATTGAGTAAGACCATTTAGGTAAGTTCTTTTTGTACTAACTTAATAAAAGAACTAGACCTTAGTTATTATGGAAGTGTGTGCTCTTAATCCTAATATAATAACAAGCACATATATTTAATATTTATTTCTTTGACTTATCAAAGGGTGAGGTTTAGCTCGATAAATCAACATGCCCGATAAGTTGGAAAATGATATTACTTATAGTGTGTGTTGTTGATTATAGAAGGAATCTGTGTCCTAGTCATCTAGGTTGAGAATGTCCCCAAGAGGAGCTCATAAGGATTGCCATGTTAAACCCTGCAGATGGACTTAGTCCGACATGACAATGAAGTTGAGTGGTGCTACTCTTGGAGCTAGATAGTAATTAAATGAGTTGTCAGTAACTTACTTAATTAGTGGACATTCGTAATCTTAAACACAGGGAGACTAACACACTCATAATAAGGAGCCCATAATGTAATTTGGGATTAGTGCGGTAATAACTCTCTAGTGGAATGAGTTATTATCGATGAACTTGAGTTGTATGTTCGGGGCGAGCACGGGATACTCAAGCTCATCGGAAGGCCAAAACCAATTTCTCCTCTAGGTCCCTGTCGTAACCTCATTATAACCTCAAGTCCATCCAAATGTAAGGCTCTTCTTGGTGTCCAAGAAGGGGGTCGGACCATTGCTTGGTGACCAAGCAATGGCCGGCCACATCCTCTTATAGGGGCTGGCCCTATTGCTTGGTGACCAAGCTTGTAGGAGCCGGCCAAGATTAATTCAAATAGGAGGGTTGTTTTGAATTTTTAAAATCTTCTCTTTGTAGAAAATTATAAGTTTTAAAAGAGAGTTTTTAATTTTTTAAAACTTTTCTTATTTGAATTAGGCCACATTTTTTAATAGAGAGTTTTAAAAGCTTTAAAACTTTCCTTTTTTAACCATCCTCATAGTTTAAAAAAGGGAGATAAGTTTTAAAATTAAAATTTTCTATCATCATATTAAAAAAGGAAATTTATTAAGAGAGTTTTTAAATTTTAAAACATGGCTTTAATTTTTAGAAACTTTCTTTTTTTAACTCCTACTTTAGGAAAGAGAGCTTGTAAAATTTTATAAGAGTTTCTTGTAAAATTTTATAAAAAATATATTTCCTTTTTCCCCTTGATGAGGTGGCCGACCACCTTGCTTGGTGCCCAAGCAAGTGGCCGGCCATATTAAATTATTTAAAATCATCACAAAATTAAATTGGTGATTGATTCAATCAAAAGGAAAGAAAAGGAAAAATAAAAAGGGAAAAGGAAAAACTCTTGGATGATTTTATTTTTTGTAAAAAGTTTTTCCTTATTTGCCTTGGGCAAGTAATATAAAAGAAGAGGTGAGGGGGCTTCATGAGATACAACTCTTATTCTTTGGCTTGGAGACTCTCTTGGTGGTCGGCCCCTCTCTCCCTCTCTTCTCCCTTTTGCTCTCTTTTCTATTGTGGTGGTGGTGGCCAAATATTGCAAGGAGGAGAAGCTCTTTTGGGTGATGTTCATCTTGGAGGATCGTCGCCCACACGACGTCCAAGGCGAGGCGAGGAATACGTCAGAAGATCTCGAGGTCATTAGCTTACAAAGAGAATGTATAACTAGTAATTTTCTTCCGCATCATACTAGTTATTTTCTTTGTAAGAATTCTAAATACAAGAGACAATTAGATCTAGTTTATCGAATTTATTTTTCGATTTTGTGTTTTCTTCTTTTTTGAATTTGTGATTCGATTATTCTTTTTGTTTAACCTAGAGTTATTTAAGGAAATTAAATATTAGCTTTCCTTAAAAGGCTTTGACTAGGCGGTAGTGGTTGCACCCATATCCAAGAAGGTCATGTGCCTCGCCATGCAGTCCTGGAAGCCAATTTTAGAAATTAATATTTAATGGAATTAATAACATAGGTGGATTTGAATCAATAGTGTTAAGTTCCGCTTGTGATTCAAATCTAAACTATTAAGAACAGATAAGTTAAATTTGGAATCAATGATGTTAAGTTCCGTCTGCGATTCCTAATTTAACTTCTAAAGAACACAATAGGTTATTTAAGGAAAGGTTCGACACTTGTACAAAATTTTTGTACAGTGGAACCGGTACGTTTTCCTAGGACTAACCAACACAAGCCTCCATGAGGGCTCCTCTAACTTGCCATCCGAGGCACCTCAAGCCTCCATGAGTGCCCCTCCAGCCTGGCTTCCTGCGCAGCTTCTGCCTTGCACCCGAGGCGACTCCATGCTCCATGGAGGGTGCCTCGGGTACTGTTCATTTGAGGTAAACTTTGCTCTCTAGTCCCTGCAAAATATGTTAGTCCACAAGACAACAACATACCCTGCAAAATAAAGTTAGCACATAATAATAACATAAAATAGATGTATGACAGTCACCAGACTGTCCGGGTTGATTTCGGATTTTCGACCGGAAACCCTAGGTCGAACCGACGCCTACTGTTCCCTCAGCGGGGAACACGCCCTCACCTACTCCACTCAGGAGAGCATACCTGTTGCCAGACCGGTCCTCCAGACCGACTGGACTTTCTGCCTAGGGTTACCACCCCTAGGACCTAGGGTTACCACCCCCTAGGGTTTTCTGCCACCTAGCATTACCTCCCCCTAGGACCTAAGGTTACCACCCCTTAGGATTTTTCACCACCTAGGGTTACCACCCCCTAGGACCTAAGGTTACCACCCCTTAGAATTTTCCACCATCAAGGGTTACCACCCCCTAGGACCTAAAGTTACCGCTCCTTAGGATTTTCCACCACCTAGGGTTACCACTCCCTAGGACCTAGTTACCACCCCCTAGAGTTTTTCCACCTGCTTAATCGTAGTTAGGACTTTCCTACAAACTCATTCACACATATCAAATAACAATTAACCTTAACTTTGAATCCTTTGCCATTATCAAAACTTGGGTTCGATCGTCGGATGCTTCCTGCACCAATAATCTTCCCCTTTTTGATTATGACAACTGAAATTCAAAGTTAAGCCAAAAAAAGAAATGACATAAAGTCTTTTAATAACAGTGCAAGCATAACTGAATAACAAATAATAGCATAAGTGCAAAGCTCCCCCTTAATAGAAGCTTAAGTGAAAAACTCCCCCTTAAGAAAAGCTCCCATTTTTTTAAATTTTCTTTCAATTTTTGAATTTTCAAATTTTTTTTTAATTTTCTTTGAATTTTCTTATACTCTCCCCTTTACCATATATCAAAAGAAATAGTAAAAAGAAAGTATAATAAATAGGAATAGTTAAGTTGATAATGTGATCATAGGCATTAGTTAAGTATTTTGAGGAATAATACTAATTTGGTTTAAAGAACTTAGCTTTCAAGAAACTTAGTTTTAGAAAGATAACGTTTAAGGAACTTAGCTTCAGAAACAATATTTTGAGATTCAAAAACTAATTTAGTTAAATATAGAGAATACTTACTTAGCTTAAATAATATCAATTTGTAAAAATTAAGCTTTTGGAAACTTTAACTTTTCAGTAAGGTTTTAGAACACCAAAATTTAGCTTAGAAAGATTTTTACAACCTGAAAGAATAAAAACTTTTAAATAAGAGGTTGAATTATTTTGAAATACTTTGATAAACACTTAGTTTTTTAGAATAAACTTTCTTGTAAAAACTTTTAGCTAAGCGAAATCGAAAGCTAAGTGCAAAAATGAAGTATAAATTTTCTTGTAAAAACATAATCTGATATTTTGAGAAAGTAAAAAGATTTCAAAAGAAAACCTTTTCCTTAAAAGATACTTCAGAAACCAAGTTTGGAAAGAAGTGTTTAGCTAAGGAAAAGTTTGAAAATATTTTGTGTTAGAGAAATTTTAGTTTAAAAGGAGCGAACAAAGAATATTTACAAAGAATCTTAAAACAAATATTAGAGATTCAAAAATTAATTTTACTTAGTTAAATTTGAAAAATACTTAGTTTAAATAGTATCAATTTGTAATACTTAACTAAGGCTATTTTCACTTAGAACTGAAAAGAGTTAGTCAGTTTTAAAGTTAGTTCAATTTTTTTAAAAAAAAATCCTAAACTCCAAGCATGAGTAATTAAATACTTAGTCTCCTTAGCTAAATGTCTAACTATTTGCTACTAGTTGTTTACCTAGAGGGCAACAGTTTTCACATGGTTAGTCAAGTTAAGTCAGTGATCCAGTTAGATTTGACTAAGACAGGATAACTTAACTTGATTAATGTAAATTGGTATTTATCGCCCAGACTTATGTCGATGCACAAACATAAGCATTCTGAAGTCCAGGCAATATCCTATGCATCTCACACCATTCTAAGTGTTTTTAAACACAAGCAAGTTAAACTTAGTGTGCTTGTGAGATGCTCTGGCTGAAATTTAGGAGTACATGATTTCTAGGTGGTAAGTTCCTAGGCTAAGTCCAAATTTTTTAAAACTATTTTTCCTAGAATTTTTAAGGACAATTTTAAAAGCAAGAAAAAATATAGTAAGAAGAAATAAGTTCTATTCTACTAAGCACATCCCTATTTATCTTCTAAGTGCACTGAACTCAAGTTCAGGTAAGTGCTTTGTGAATATGTCAGTCAGGTTTGATTTGGACTCAACATAGTTAAGCACAACATCACCCTTAGCTACGTGATCCCTTACAAAATGATGTTTTACTTCTATATATTCAGAAAATTACCAAATTCATTTTGAGGATATACTCTGGAAACGAAAGTGAACATAGTAACTTCCAAATCAGAACTCTTTACTCCCATAGAATTGCAGAATAGGCATAAGCCTAATCTGAAGCATATTCGAATTTGGGATAGTCCAGCACATGTGCTGAAGGGAGACACTGATAAGTTGAAACAGGAGTTCACTTATTTGTGGGTTATCCTCGAGAAACGAAAGGAGGTTTGTAGTCCTAAAAATCATAAGGTCATTGTTAGCACCAATGCCCGATTTTTAGAAAATGACTATGTAATAAACCATAAGCCCATTTGTTCTTAAGGAAATAATAAAGGACACGTCTAATCTAGTACCAACTGTACAAGATGAAATATCACAAGAAACTGCAACACGTATCACAGATGATACACAATTGTAGAAAGTGCCTCGTCGTAGTGGGAGGGTTGTTAGGCAACCTAAAATATTCATGTTTTGGGAGAGTCTTTGGACTTGATCACTGGTGAACATGAACCTAATTCCCGGACATATGACGAAGCGCTCCAAGATAAAGATGCAGCATCTTTGTAAAGAGCAATGAATACAGAATTAGAATATATGTATTCTAATAAAGTCTGGAAGTTTATAGAACCACCAAATTGTGTAAAAGCCATTGGGTGTAAATAGGTCTACAATAGGAAAAAAGGGGTAGACAGGAAGGTGGAAATTTTCAAAGCAAGGCTTGTTGAAAAAGGAAACTTTTTCGCTGGTAGCCATGCTTAAGTCTATCCGAATTCTTTTATCTATATGGACTATGAGATTTGATAAGTGGATGTCAAGACAGCTTTCCTTAATGGAAGTCTTGAAGAAAATATCCATATAAAGCAACCAGAAGGGTTGATCGCAAAGGGCAAAGAGCATCTTCTGTGCAAGCTCAATCAATCTATGGTCTGAAGAAAAGCTTCAAGGTCTTGGTTCATCTAATTTAATGAAGTAATCCAGACCTATGGATTTATTCAGTATCTAGATGAGTTTTGTGTATACAAGTAGTGTGATGGAAGCGTGGTGGTATTTCTTGTACTATACGTAGATGATATTTTTGGTAGTTGGAAACAATATCAAAGTGTTGTCGGAAGTAAGGGTATGGTTATCCAAGCAAATCGATATGAAGGACTTGGGAGAATGTGCACATATTCTCGGGATCAAAGGGATCACAAGAAAAGAATGTTGTGCTTATCCCGAGCTTCATACTATCCTAGCTCGTTTTAACATGCAAGACTCTAAGAAAGGCTTTCTACCTTTCAGGTATGGAGTAACTTTATCTAAAGAGATGTCTCCGAAGACATCAAAGGAGATAGAGGACATGAAAGCAGTTCCTTATGCTTCGGTTGTTGGAAAGCCTAATGTAAGTTATGCACGAGATCGGATATCTGTTTTGCCCAGGGCATAGTTAGCAGATATCGAAGTAACCCAGGACCGGGACACTAGACTGCCGTAAAGTATATATTAAAGTACCTTAGAGGGACTAGAGATTATATGCTATTTTATAAGGCAGATAATTTAATCCCTGTGGGTTACAAGGATTTTGACTTCTAATTAGATAGGGGCAATAGTAAGTCAACCTCGGGGTTTTGTGTTTACTTTAGGAGGTAAAGCCATAACAATGGAGGAGTGTTAAGCATAGATGTTTTTTAGACTCCGCCGTAGAAGTTGAGTATATAGCAGCCTCTGAGGCAGCTATAGTAGTTGTATGGCTCAAAAACTTCATGATGGACTTAGATGTGATTCCTGATTTGCCTGAAATTATTACAATAAATTGTGATAATAAGTGGTGCAGTAGCAAATTCGAAGGAACCACGAGTCCATAAGGCAAGTAAGCACAATAGAGCGCAAGTACCACCCAATACGAGACATCGTATAACGAGGAGAAGTTGTTGCCGCCTAGATTGCATCAGGTGATAACCTATAGATCTTTTCACTAAGGTCCTTAAGGCAAGAGCTTTTGATGGGCATATTGAAGGGTTGGGAATCAGATGTATGGCAGCATTTATGGCAGAATAGTCTTTTAGTATAAGTGAAAGATTGTTAGAGTATATACTAAAAGCCTAGCTTTTGTATAAATATTTATTTAGAAATAAGAATCACATTGGTCAAGTATCTACATTTATATATACTGAGTGTAGTCGTTCAATTTATTTATATTGTAGATAACACGGTGTGTGGTGTCACACACAGGAGATCGTGTTATCAGTTCTTTATAAATTATAAACAGTAGCTCACGACTAAGATGGAAAGGAACAAACCATTGGAATAGTCGTAGTGTAATTAGGTATTAGTTTATCCTGACTAATAAATTACACTAGTACACTCTAAGTGTATTGAGCATGACCATTTAAGGAAAGTTCTTTTTATACTGACTTAATAAAAGAACAAGTCCTTAGTTATTATAGAAGTGTGTGCTCTTAATCCTAATATAATAACAAGCACATATATTTAGTATTCATTTCTTTAACTTATCAAAGGGTGAGATTTAGCTCGATAAATCAACATGCCCGATAAGTTGGGAAATGATATTACTTATAGTGTGTGTTGTTGATTATAGAAGGAATCTGTGTCCTAGTCATCTAGGTTGAGAATGTCCCCAAGAGGAGCTCATAAGGATTGTCATGTTAAACCCTGCAAGTGGACTTAGTCCGACATGACAATGAAGTTGAGTGATACTACTCTTGGACTAAGATATTAATTAAAGAGAGTTGTCGATAACTCATTTAATTAGTGGGTATTCGATATCTTAAACACAGGGAGACTAACACACTCATAATAAGAAGGAGCCCAAAATATAATTTGGGATTGGTGCGGTAGTTCAATAATAATTCTTTAGTTGTATGAATTATTATTGATGAAATTAAGTTGGGTATTCGGGGCGAACACGGGAAGCTTAATTTCATCGGGAGATCAAAATCAATTCCTCCTCTCGGTCCCTATCATAGCCTCTTGTATATAGAGATTTATACCCACCACATACCCACTCCTTGCCCAACCCAAAGGGGCCGCCAAGCAAACTTGGAGACCAAGCTTAGGCCGGCCAAGCAAAGGGTTGAGCAAGGATGAAGGGGTCGGTCAATGCTTGGAGCCCAAGAATGATGTGGCCGGCCCTAATAAAATTAAAAGGATTTTATTTAAAATCTTTTCTTATGTGGATAACATGGTTTTATAAAAGAGAGTTTAAAATTTAAATCTTTCCTTTTATAGTGTTTACAAAAGATTAAGAAAAGATTTGAAATCTTTCCTTATTTGTAGATTGAAAGAAGATTTTAATTTTGATAAAACTTTCCTTTTTTTGTAACCATGTTCATGATTTAAAAAGAGAGTTTTAAAATTAAAAATTTCCTTTTATAAGTTTCTACAAAAGAGTAAGAGAAGATTTGATATCTTTCCTTATTTGTAGATTGAAAGAAGTTTTTAATTTTAGAGAAAACTTTCCTTTTTGAAAATCATCCACATGTTTAAAACCAAGATTTTAATTTATAAAATTTCCTTTTATAACCCACCATGAAGGGAAAAATTATTGGAGAAATTTTTTATAAATTTCCAGAAACAAATTTGGAAGTTTTAATTCTTGTGTTAATTAAAACTCTCCTTGTTTGGAGCTTATAGGTGGTCGGCCATTATAATTAAGAAGAGAAAATTATTTTTAATTAAAAAAATTTTCCTTTTCATGGCAAAGGAATTAAGGAAGTTTTTATTTAAATTTCCTTATTTGCCAAGGCCAAGGATTATAAAAGAGAGGGTAGAGGTGCCTTCAAGGGTAACGACTCTATTCTATTTCTTCCTCTCTTTTTCTCCTTGGTGTGTGGCCGGCCCTATTCCCTCCTCTTCTCTTCTTCTCTAGTGGTCGGATCATCCTTCCCTTGGAGCACTTGTCGGTGGCCGGTTCTAGCTAGGAGAAGAAGGAGAGAAAGGAGGCTTTGCTCTTGCATCCCTTGGGGCTTGGTGGTGGTGGTCGGACCTTTACTTCTCTTGGAGAATTGATGGTGGCCGAATCTAGCTTGGAGAAAAAGGAGCTTGGTGGTTCTCATCTCGGAAGATCGTTGCCCACACAACGTCCGAGATTAGAAGAGGAATACGGTAGAAGATCAAGAGGTTGTTACATACAAAGAAAGGTATAACTAGTAATTATTTTCCGCATCATACTAGTTTTTCTTTATATGAATTCCAAACACAAGAGGCATATGATTCTAGATTTTTGGATTAGATATTCGAAGTTGTGTTTCTTTTATTTTATTTTGATCTTGTGATTCGATTGTTTTTTTTTGGTTAAACCTAATGTTATTTTAGGAAATTAAATATTGGATTTTGTTAAGAGGCTTTCTCGAGGCAGTGGTGGATGTTCCCATATCCAAGAAGGCCATGTGCCTCGCCATGTTTGACCTGGGAGCCAATTTATGAAATTAATATTTAATAGAATTTATAACATAGGTGGATTTGGATCAATAGTATTAAGTTCCGCTTGCGATCCAAGTCTAAACCATTAAGAACAGATAAGTTAAATTTGGAATCAATAATGTTAAGTTCCGTTTGCGATTCCGAATTTAATTTCTAAAGAACACAATAGGTTGTTAGGAAAGGTTCGACACTTGTACAAAATTTTTATACAGTGGAACCTGTACGATCTTCCTAGGACCAACCAACAATTGGTATCAGAGCTAGGGTTTGCCTCTGTGTTTGGTTTTCAGTTTAATTATGCACATGTCATACATAATTTAGGCAGGATAATAGTAAGATATGCTAACTCTGTGGTTGCAGGCTCCAACTATTATGGCTTATGGTTATTGTGCGTGATTGGACCCTTGGACATGTCAAGGGCATTTTTGTGTGTGCATGATTGTATTTATTAAATACAGCAGGAGCTGTATTAGTTATTAGGATTTTATATTTTTGTTTTGATCTAGATTACATGTACATTCCTTTGTGGAATATAAGATCGATATATGTAAAATTCTATATTTGTCGCGGATCGTATCCTTGTGAGGCGTGGTACTATTGGAGGACCAGAAACGTAGTAGAAAAGGAAGCTCGATGGACCCGACGACATGAACCTTAGGGCTGGCAGCACGCGAAGGACAGTGATGGAAAAGACCATAATAGTTGGAAAATTAATTTTCATATTTATTGTTTTTATTTACTGTGATGTGTGTGTGCATGTGATGTGTGCTTGCTAGGTTAAAAAATTCCTCACCTTAAATAACTAAGCGGGAGAGAGATTTTTAAATAAATTCCACGGTCTACATTACTGGTTTGTAAGTGATGCAAACAAACTTGCGCGTTGGCTCTGAGTGCCTTCCTCCATATCGGATGAGTTTGTTTGTGGATCACTAGATCAAACTTCCATTTTGGATGACTATAGGAAATTAAATAGGAGCGTGTGATCTTCCCCATCGGAAGGGGCACAATCTTATTTAATGGACTAAGTGTCAAGTGATGGTATACACTTAGACACATTTAATAGTATCCTCCCCATCAGAGTCACTGCTATTATTTGTGTGATCAAAGGAAAACCAACTATTAATTTGTCATAAAGATAGGTTGACAAGATAATAAAATTAAAAACCCCCTCTTACAAATGTTGAGATTTTGTATAGGTCCACACTATCGTGGCATACAAAATTCACGGTGTTTGAGGTAATTTTGTTTGTCAAGTTGACAAGATAATAAAATTAATGGGTAAAACCCCTCTTACAAATGTTTGGATTTGTATACGTCCACACTATCGTGGCATACAAATTCACGGCGTTTAAGGTAATTTTACTTGTCATAAAGATAGGTTGACAAGGTTATTAATGGGTAAAACTCTCCTCTTACAAATGTTTGATTTTGTATATGTTCACACTATCGTAGCATGCAAAATGCACGATGTTTGAGGTGTTGGTGAATTTAAATGATATTTTTTGAGGAATCAATATTATTTTAAATTCAAAGTTTTGACCAAATATTTGATCAGAGATAGACCAACTATTAATTTTATTTGTTATAAAGTTAGGTTGACGAGATAATAAAATTAATGGATAAAATCTCCTCTTTGATTTTGTATATGTCCACACTATCGTGACATACAAAATTCACGGGGATTTTAAGGAGATTGGTCTTGACCAAATATTTTTTGTGATTCTTAGGATTTCAAATGTTTGTCAATCCCCTAGTTGTTATACTATAGAATAGACTTAGTTGTCCCAATTATAATGATTGGAAATAAGACTTGAACATTAAGATAGACTGTTCTCTCAGAACTAAGAACAATATAGGTGTATTTTATTTATTAGTTGTTGAAATATGTTTAGTGGTGTTATCTACCGATACCTGGTGTGTAGATACGAGGAGCCACTGATCATGTCTGCAATTCATTGCAGGGTTCCAGGAAACTCGACAACTATATGAAAGGGAAAACACTGTATATATGGGCACTACTGCAAAAGTAGCAGCTGTTGCAGTGGGAGATGTTTATTCTCTGATAGGAATAAAATATGGATTTTGAGAAATTATTTTTACGTACCAAGTTTAGAAAGAATTTGATTTCGGTTTCTAAACTATCAAAGAACTTGATATTTTGTCTCTTTTAATAACAAAGTTGTTATCAAGAAGAATAGGAAAGTTATCTGTTCTGGTACGTCGATTGACAATTTATAATCCAATAACTCCCACGATGGAACAAATGGAAATTAATAATACATCTTCTAACTCTAATAAGAGAAAGCAACCTTCGGAAATTAACCAATCATATCTTTGGCATCTAAGGTTAGGTCAAATTGACTTGAGTAGGATTCAAAGGATAATAGCCAATGAACCTTTGGGTTCATTGGTGGTGGAAAACTTTCCAACCTACGAGTCTTACTTAGAAGGAAAAATGACCAAGAGGCTTTTTAAGTCTAAGGGGGTATAGAGCCAAAGATGTATTGGAATTGGTTCATTCTGATTAGTGTGGACCTATGACTATCCAGGCAAGAGGTGGTTTCAAATATTTTGTCTCTTTTATAGACGACTATTCGAGATATGGGTATATTTACTTGATGCGTCACAAGTCTAAGTGCTTTGATAAGTACAAAGAGTACAAGGCTGATGTGGAGAAACATCAAGGTAAAAGTATCAAGACACTACGGTGAGATCGTAGTAGCGAGTACCTCTTAGGAGAGTTTAGGAGTCACTTATCAGAAGTCGGGATTCAATCCCAACTGACTGCACCTAGTACACTCCAACAGAATGGTGTAGTAGAACGAAGGAATAGGACTCTTATGGAAATAGGTAGATCAATGATGAGTTATTCAGAATTATCAAATTCGTTTTGAGGATATACTCTGGAAATGGAAGTGAACATAGTACCTTCTAAAGTCAGAATCCTCTACTCCTATAGAATTGTAGAATGGGCGTAAGCCTAGTCTAAAGCATATTCGGATTTGGGGTAGTCCAACACTTGTGCTGAAGGGAGACACTGATAAGTTGGACAGGAGTTCACTTGTTTATGGGTTATCCTAAAGAAATGAAAGGAGGTTTATAGTCCTTAAAAATCATAAGGTTATTGTAAGCACCAATGCCCGATTTTTAGAAGAGGACTATGTAATAAATCACAAGCCCATAAGTAAATTTGTTCTTAAGAAAATAATAAAGGACATGTCTAATCTAGTACCAACTGTACAAGATGAAATATCACAAGAAACTGTAACACGTATCACAAATGATACACAATTGCACAATATGCCTCGTCGTAGTAGGAGGGTTGTTAGGCAACCTGAAAGATTCATGTTTTGGGATAGTCTTTAGACTTGATCCCTGGTGAACATGAACTTGATCCCCGGACATATGATGAAGCACTCCAAGATAAAGATGCAGCATCTTGGCAAAGAGCAATGAATACTGAATTAGAATATATGTATTCTAATAAAGTTTGGGAGCTTGTAGAATCACCAAATGATGTAAAAGCCATTTGGTATACAATAGAAAAAAAGAAGGACAGACGGGAAGGTGAAAACTTTCAAAGCAAGGCTTGTTGGAAAAGGGTATCGATTATGAGGAAACCTTTTCACCGGTAGTCATGCTTAAGTCTATCCGGATACTCGTATCTATTGTTGCTCATATGGATTATGAGATTTGGCAAGTGGATGTCAAGACAGCTTTCCTTAATAGAAGTTTTGAAGAAAGCATCCATATAAAGCAACCAGAAGGGTTCATTGCAAAGGGCAAAAAGCATCTAGTATGTAAGCTCAATCAGTCTATTTATAGACTGAAGCAAAGCTTCAAGGTCTTGGAACATTCGGTTTAATAAAGTAATCCAGACCTATGGATTTATTCAGTGTCCAGATAAGTCTTGCGTATACAAGAAGTGTGATGGAAACGTGGTAGTATTTCTTGTACTATACATAGATGACATTTTTAGTAGTTGGAAACAATATCAAAGTGTTGTCAGAAGTAAGGGTATGGTTGTCCAAGCAATTTGATATGAAGGACTTGGGAGAATGCGCACATATTTTCGGGATCAAAGGGATCACAAGAAAAGAATATTGTGCTTATCCCGAGCTTCATACTATCCTAGCTCGTTTTAGCATGCAAGACTCCATGAAAGATTTTTCTACCTTATGGGCATGGAAAATCTTTATTTAAAGAGATGTCTCCGAAGACATCAAAATAGATAGAGGACATGAAGGTAGTTCCTTATGCTTCGGCTATCGGAAGCCTAATGTATGTAATGCTGTGTACGAGACTGGATATCTATTTTGCCCAAGGCATAGTTAGTAGATATCGAAGTAACCCAGGACCGGGACACTAGGCTGCCGTAAAGCATATATTAAAGTACCTTAGAGGGACTAGAGATTATATGCTAGTTTACAAGGCAGATAATTTGATCCCTGTGGGTTACATGGATTTTGACTTCCAATCAGATAGGGACAATAGTAAGTTGACCTCGGGGTTTTGTGTTTACTTTAGGAGGTAAAGTCATAACAATGGAGGAATGTTAAGTATAGATGTTTTTCGGACTCCACCATAGGACCTGAGTATGTGGCAGTCTCTGAGGCAACCATAGAAGCTGAATGGCTCAGAAACTTCATGATGGACTTAAATATGATTTCTGGTTTGTCCAAAAATTATTATAATTTATTGTAATAATAGTGGTGCAGTAGCAAACTCGAAGAAACCATAAGTCCATAAGGTAAGTAAACACAATAGAGCGCAAGTACCACCCAATACGAGACATCATATAACGAGGAGAAGTTGTTGCCGCCTAGATTGCATCAGATGATAGCCTGAGAGATCCTTTCACTAAGGCCCTTAAGGCAAGAGCTTTTGATGGTCATATTAAAGGGTTGGGAATCAGATGTATGGCAGGATATATGGCAGCCTAGTCTTTTAGTATAAGTGGGAGATTGTTGGAATGTATACTAAAAACCTAGCTTTTTGTATAAACATTTACTTAGAAATAAGAATCATATTGATCAAATATCTACATTTATAAGTTAAGTGTAGTTGTTCGATTAATTTATATTATATATAACATGGTGTGTGGTGTCACACATAGAATATCATGTTATCAATTCCTTATAAATTATAAACAGTAGCTCACGACTAAGATGGAAAAGAACAAACCATTGGAATAGTCGTAGTGTAATTATGTATTAGTTTATCTTAGCTGATAAATTACACTAGTACACTCTGAGTGTATTGAACAAGACTATTTAAGGTAAGTTCTTTTTATACTAATTTAATAAAAGAACAAGATCTTAGTTATTATGGAAGTGTGTGCTCTTAATCCTAATATAATTATTGGTTGCTACTCGGAAAACCCAATGGCTCCACTATACAAAAATTTTGTACGTGATCTGAACCCTTCCTAGCTACCATGTGTTCTTTTAAGTTAAACTTGTATCTCCTGCGGAACTTAACCTGTTTGATTCCAAGTTTAACTTATATGTTCTTTTAGGTTTAGATTTGGATCTCCTGCGGAACTTAACACGTTTGATCCAAATCACCTAGGTTACAAATTCAATTAAATATTAGTTTCCAAAATTGGCTTCCAGTACTGCATGGCGAGGCACTTGGCCTTCTTGGATATGGGAGCAACCACCACCGACTATACAAAGCCTTTTAAGGAAAGTTAATATTTAATTTCCTTATATAACTCTAGGTTAACCAAAAGGAACAATCAAATCACAAAGAAAAAAGAAAAAGAACACAACATCGAAATTAAATTCGAAAAACAAGAATCAAATGCCTCTTGTATTTGGTATTTATACAAAGAAAAATTAACTAGTATGATGCGGAAATTAAATACTAGTTATACCTCTTCCTTGTATGCAAAAAACCTCGAGATCTTCTGCCGTATCCCTCGCCTCCTCTTGGACGTCGTGTGGGCGACGATCCTCCAAGACGAACACCACCCGGAAAGCTTCTCCTCCTTCTCTAGAATTCGGTCACCACCACCACAAAGGAGCAAAAGAGAGCAAAGGGAAGAGAGGGAGAGGGGCCTGCCACTTGATGATCTCCAACAACACAATATCAATTGTTCTATTTTTCAAGGCCTCCCCTTCCCCCCTTTTTATATTAGTTTCCCAACGGAAAATTATGGAAAGAGTTTTAAAAAATTAGACTCATTCCTATTTCCTTTTAATTTTTTCTTTTTCTTTCCTTTTAATTAATCATCCTAGATTGATTTATTAATTAAACAACTATTTGTTGATGTTTAATTATTTGACCGGCCCCTTACTTGGGCACCAAGCAAGGTGACCGGCCACTTATTAAAAGGGAAAGAAAGAAAAAAAATTTATAAAATTTTAAAAGAAGAAAACTTCTAATAAAATTTTACAAGCTCTCTTTTTTTTCTAATATGGATATTAAAAGGAAAGTTTTAAAATTTAAAACCAAGTTTTAAAATTTAAAACATCTCTAATAATATTTCTTTTTAAAAGAAAGTTTTATAAATTTTACAACTCTCTTTTAAAACCTTGTGGCCTAATTTAAATTAGGAAAATTTTATAAATTTTTAAAATCTCTCTTTTTACAAATTGTAAATATCTGAGGAAATTTAAAAATTTAAAAACAACCTTCCTAATTTAAATATTGCGGTCGGCCCCTTTGCCCAAGGCAAGGGCCGGCCACTTCTAGAGAATATGTGGCCGGCCATTGCTTGGTCACCAAGCAATGAACCGGCCCCTTCTTGGACACCAAGATAGGTTTTTCTTTGGATAGACTTGAGGCTTTATTGAGGCTACAACAGGGACCTAGAGGAGAAATTGGTTTTAGCCTTCCGATGAGCTTGAGTATCCCGTGCTCGCCCCGAACACACAACTCAAGTTCATCGATAATAACTCATTCCACTAGAGAGTTATTACCGCACTACCGCACCAATCCCAAATTACATTATGGGCTCCTTCTTTTCATGAGTGTGTTAGTCTCCCTGTGTTTAAGATTACAAATGTCCACTAATTAAGTGAGTTACTAACAACTCATTTAATTAATATCTAGCTCCAAGAGTAGTACCACTCAACTTTATTGTCATGTTGGACTAGGTCCAACCTGCAGGGTTTAACATGGAAATCCTTATGAGCTCCTCTTGGGAACATTCTCAACCTAGATAATTAGGACACAGATTCCTTCTATAATCAACAACACATACTATAAGTAATATCATTTCCCAACTTATCGGGAATATTGATTTATCGAGCTAAACCTCACCCTTTGATAAGTCAAAGAAATAAATATTAAATATACATGCTTGTTATTATATTAAGATTAAGAGCACACACTTCCATAATAACTAAGGTCTAGTTCTTTCACTAAGTCAGTACAAAAAGAACTTACCTAAATGATCCTACTCAATACACTTAAAGTGCATCAGTGTAATTTATTAGTCAAGATAAACTAATACTTAATTACACTACGTCTTTTCTGATGCTTTGTTCCTTTCCATCTTAGTCGTGAGCAACTGTTTATAATTTATAGAGAACTGATAACATGATCTTCTAAGTGTGACTCCACACTCTCTATGTTATCTACTATATAAATTAATTGAACAATTACATTTAATAAATAAATGTAAACATTTGACCAATGTGATTCTTTATTTCAAAATAAATGTGTACAAAAGCTAAACTTTTAAGTATACACTCCAACAATAATAACAAACATATATATTTAGTATTCATTTATTTGACTTATCAAAGGATGAGATTTATGTCGATAAATCAATAGGCCCGATAAGTTGGGAATGATATTACTTATAGTGTGTGTTGTTGATTATAGAAGGAAACTGTGTCCTAGTAATCTAGGTTGATAATGTCCCCAAGAGGAGCTCATAAGAGAGTTTAAAATTAAATATTTCCTTTTATAAGTTTATACAAAAGATTAAGAAAAGATTTGATATCTTTCCTTATTTGTAGATTGTAAGGAGATTTTAATTTTAAAGATAACTTTCCTTTTTGGAAATCATCCACATGTTTTAATAGAGAAATTTTAATTTATAAAATTCCTTTTATAACCAACCATGAAAGGAAAAATTATTAGAGAAATTTTTATTTTAAAATTTCCGGAAACAAATTAGGAAGCTTTAATTTTATGTTAAAACTTTCCTTGCTTAGGAGATATGAGGTGGCCGACCACTTGATTCATGAAAAGGAATTTGTTTTTAATCAATTAAGTTTTCCTTTTCATGGCAAAGAAAATAAGGAAGGTTTTATTTAAATTTTCCTTATTTGTCAAGATCAAGGGTTATAAAAGATAGGGTAGAGGTGCCTTCATGGGTGACAACTCTATTCCATTTCCTCCCTCTCTTCCTTGGTGATGGTCGTCCCTAGAGCTTCTTCTTCTCCTCTTCTCTTCTTCCTTAGTGGCCGGTTTTCATCCTTCTCTTGGAGCACTTGTTGATGGCCAGTTCTAGCTAGGAGAAGGAGCGAAAGGAGGCTTTGTTTCTTGCATCTCTTGGAGCTTGGTGGTGGTGGCCGAACCTCTACATCCTTGGAGGAGTCTTGGTGGCCAAAACTTGGTGAGGAAGAAGAAGGGCTTGGGTGGTTCTCATCTCAGTAGATCGTTGCTCACACAACGTCCGAGATAAGAAGAGGAATATGGTAGAAGATCAAGAGGTCATTGCATACAAAGAAAGGTATAACTAGTAATTATTTTTCGCATCATATTAGTTTTTCTTTGTATGAATTCCAAACACAAGAGGCATATGATTCTAGATTTTTGGATTAGATATTCGAAGTTGTGTTTCTTTTATTTTATTGTGATCTTGTGATTCGATTGTTCTTTTTGGTTAAACCTAATGTTATTTTAGGAAATTAAATATTGAATTTCGTTAAGAGGCTTTGTCGAGGCAGTGGTGGATGTTCTCATACCCAAGAAGGTCATGTGTCTCGCCATGTTTGACCTGGGAGCCAATTTTCAAAATTAATATTTAATAGAATTTATAACATAGGTGGATTTGGATCAATAGTGTTAAGTTCCGCTTGCAATCCAAGTCTAAACCATTAAGAACAGATAAGTTAAATTTGGAATCAATAATGTTAAGTTCTGTTTGCGATTCCGAATTTAATTTCTAAAGAACACAATAGGTTGTTAGGAAAGGTTCGACACTTGTACAAAATTTTTGTACAGTGGAACTAGTACGATCTTCCTAGGACCAACCAACAACATAAATGTTGAGTAGCAAGTACAAAGGAAGTCCAGATATAAAGAGTTGGCAAAGAAAGTCCAAGAAGATAGTCTTGGCGAATGAAGTCCCGGAGAGTGGCTCTTGACGGTGAAATCCTGGAGGTGCGGCCTCTTAGCAAAAGAAGACTTAGCATAACATAGTCGAAGGAAGCATTTGAAGGCAAGCACAAGGATAAGGAACCGTGGGCTCAGAAGCATCCTAAGGGCACGAGGCTGATGGAATGTGCTTGAAGGTGTAAGTCTAGGCTAAGGGTAAGCTTTAAGTATGAAAGGATCATACTTGAGTTGTTTAAAACTCAGATGCATATCAGTTGACTGATGGTTGTATTAGTTGACGGATGGTTGATCCATAAACTCACAGAGAGTTTGTAGCAGCCTATCAGTCGATTGATCCATGAGGGTAGTCGATTGATATAATATCGTTGAATTGATGACGTATAGAATCCCTGAAGATCTTAAAAGGAACAATAGTCATTACTTGTTACTAGTCGACTGATGTATCCATCAGTCGACTGGTAATCAAGGTTTTAGAAATCAGCCTCAAATATAAAAGACTTGAGAGCTTAGAGAAAAACACAAGAGAACTATTTCATGTTAAAACATCCTTAATCTCATCAAGTGATCTCAAGCTTCCATACTCTCAATCTCTTCCTCCTAAGCTCATCTTTCTTCTTGTAAGAGGAAGAGATCATCTTGTAAAGGTTTCTCTATCTTCGTGCTTAATTCGAGAAAGAGAAGCTCATAGTGGAAGTGTGCTCATCGGTATGGATTCTTGAATTAGTCACCTCTAGGAGGTCGAAACTAAATAAATAAAAAAATTAACATTGTATTTCTTAGATTTTCATTCTAGTTTTTCCATTGTTTGTGTTTTTGCTAACAAAGTTGTAAGGAGAAATTGAAGAAAGACTATTCACCCCCTTTAGCCGGACACAAAGGCCCAACAAAGAGAACAAATAATAAAAAAAAAAATGGAAGAGAGAGAAGAAAATAATAAAAAAATAAAGATAATAAAATTTTTAGGATAGCTAATCTAATGTATAGTGAAAAATAATTATCTAATTTTAATAAAATAGATGGGTTACTCTAAATTTTAGAAATATTATAGAGAAACTAATATGGATACCCTTAAAAGACACAATTAAATTCATCAAAGAAATATATATATATATACACACACACACTACAATTCACTACTCAACAATTCACTACTCAACTTGAAACTCTTTTTTTATTTTTATGTGATATATGTTAATCTTATGGATAACACTAGACTTCAATTTTAACACCATTAGAGTATCCATACTAATTTCTATGTAATATCTCTAAAATTTGAGATAAATAATCTACTTTATTAAATTTACATAATCATTTTCCAATATACATTACATCAACTATCCTAAAATTATTATTATTATTATTATTATTATTATTATTATTATTATTATTATTATTATTATTATTATTTTCTTCTCTTTTTTTTATTATTATTTTTTCTCTCTCCCTATATAATATTTACTTTTCATTACTCAATCCATTTGATTTATTTTTTCTTTGTCCCAAATTAAATGACATTTTAATATTTAGGGAATAGATTCCATTCGTTAAATTTAAAGAAGTACTATTCATGAAATCTAAATTTAGAGAATAGATAGGGTAACTGATGTGAAGGTTTTTTTATGTAAAATATAAAATTTAAAGTAAATTTTGTGTTTAGGAAAGCTAATGTAAATACTCTTATAGTGTCAAAAGCTAATCTCTCTATTGTAATAAAAGGTAGAATTCACCACCCTAGCGGCTCCACAATGTCAACCTCACACCTATATGAGGAAGTAAATCGGAAAACTATAGTTGGCCACTATGAGGAGGAAATTTTTCTCGACTTTATTAAGATTTGACCTCTTATCTATTATAGTAATATCTATCCTATAATAACTAACTCAACCATGTTTCGAGAACAATTCTGAGCTCTCTAGAGTCTCGATGCATACCAAAGATACTCTTTATTTAATTGCTTTATGAGTTTTTTCTTACTTCTCTATGCATCTATTTGTGTGTATTCTTCAATATTATTATGGCTCTAGTATGTCCGTCTATTGTTTGATATGTAATGTAGCTATTATATCAACATCCAAAGAATAAGTGGTATGTAGTTCCAAATACATTTCTTAGCAAAGTCACACCGAGTTTTTCTTTGATTAGTAACCAATCTTTTACTTCAAGTCACAAATAAATAACTAAGAGATAAAGTCGTCAATTTAGATTAGATCAGTCTAGTTGACACATCCCATCAAATAACTTAAATAGATTAAGTTAAATTTTATCAATTTATTTAAAAAATATATCTAAATGGACCAACCTATATAGGTTGTCTGTCTAGGTAGGCCCTCCAGTGATGAGCTTAAGTTGGCTAGCGAATCGAGAAGGATTTCTTTTTTTTTAAAAAAAAAATAGATATTATGAATATACATTGAAATATGTTTATTTTAGTGAAAGCTGTAAATTTTTTTTATCAATCACTTTGATTAATATATAAATATGAAATCAAGAATCAAATAATTTGTATGAATTTTTCTATATCTTTTACTTTTTGATGGGTTACTCATCTAACTCAACCCATCTCTAGGGATGACAATGGGCCGAGTCCGAGTCGGATTCTATATCCTCCGTCTCCATACTCATTGGGTATAGGATCTCCGATGGGTATATTCATACCCATTAAATGATCGGATATCTTCTATAGTTATAATTTTTCTTCTTTCTATCCAACTATTATCATTCAACAAAAATATATTAAAATTAACAACCTATTAAAATATATATTTATAATTAAAAAATAGATTAAACATCTATATAGTCTCCTCCTAATATCTACAAAAATAGTAAGTTGATTTTGAAAAAAGAAAATTTTCTTTAATATATGTATATATATTATTTAATCAAGTATTCGGGTCGGGTATCGAGTATTAATAGTCCCTTCATACCCTCCTCTATTCGAGTTGGATGTCGAATCCTCTATCGGGTTTGGGTGAAATTGTCATCCCTACCCATCTCGAATTGATCTCAATTCGGAATTTTTTTGACTCATCAAGATAGTGGACCAGCCCAGCCCACCAGGCTAACAACTCTACTAAGCTATAAACAAGAACTTCCCATCTTCGTATATAGCTAATTGCATCATTTGAGTTAAAAAAAACTTATTTGTTGGTAGATCAAACAATCGCTATTAGAATTTTGATTAATTTATCATAAACAAAAAACTAATTATAATTGTCAAAACCATCGAAAATAAAAACTGAGTAATATATTTTGATAAAATATTTTATTTGATATATTTTTTAAAAAAAAACAATCCATGGGAATGTAAATCTCATCCTGTTTACCTACTTGTTGGGTCAAGTGAATTATTATTACGAACCATGAATCCACGATTGAAAGCTTCACATATGTCTCAACCCTCCCAAGGATGACATACAATCAGATTTAATGGACCACAATTACAATTATCACACATGTCTCAACCCTCCCAAGGATGACATACAATCAGATTTAATGGACCACAATTACACAACCGAGTGACCCATGGAATTTCTTGACTGAAGAATATGAATTATCCATAGTTAGATAACAAACAAACCAGGTCAGATCTGCTAGCGTTTCACCGAAACTTTGGTTTAGTTTTAATTGTTAATTGAAAAACTAATTAGTAATTTTAAAATTAATATTTTTAACTAGACGCGCCAGGTAGGGGTCGAACCTACGACTTTCTGCTTAGGAAACAGACGCTCTATCCACTGAGCTACAGGCGCATATATTTTAATTGCCGCGTTAATATATTTCTAACATATTATGTCTTCTCAAACTTATTTATTCTCTTATTTCATTAAAAATAGTATAAACTCAAACCAAGCTTAGAGAGAGTTTGATTATCCCGGTTTACATTTTCTGAAAAATATATATTTTCTGACTTTTAGATATTTTTTATTTTTTAAAAAAATACTATCTATTTTTTTTAGAAAATAGATGTGAAAAATGCAAGTCAAACACTATTTTTTAAAAAACACATGTTTTTTTTTCAGAAAATAGAAATGGAAAACATATAAACCAAATGCTCCCTTAATTTCTTATTTTTTATCCAGCTCAACTAATAATATATCCTCTATCATTTATGTCAAACATTTAACTAATATATAAAATTATATATTGATGAATATTTACCAAAATCATCAAAAGCACCGAATATATTGATGAATATTTACCTTGTTACAGTCATACTTGTTGGCCAACACGATCATTTATCATGACAGAAAATACTGCAAATCTTGGTCTTCAAATTATTACCTTATTAGGCATGTCGGTCGCTCCTACCCTAGCTTCCCATATATACTTTAATTCCTCTCAATTTTGTTGGACGGTAAGAGGTCGGGAACATTCCTAAATAATTTAGGACTTAATTTTTACGCATGATACACCTACAATAGAGTCAACTTAAGGTTCTATGAGATCCTAGGTATATAGATAAAATATGGGACGGACTATCTATCTAAAATTAATCAAAGGTTAAGATATGGATATTTAATATTTATATATATATATATATATATATAATTCAATATACTTTAATTGGACCATTTTTGTCTGGGCCTCAATTACACTTTCATGGTCAGCACTTTCTGATGTCTTTATCTAAATCTCATCTACCCTTAGCCTTCTCCTACTTGTAACCACAAGGAAGTTCATGTGTCAATTAGGAGCTAAGTAAAGGAGAGGCTCTCTAATTTAGGATCTTAGAAAAGAAATTGAAAAATGAGAGTCAATATATTAGGATTAGCCTTCACGGTGTAGTTAATGCTATTTCTAGTATTTTTTTTATTGACATCGGATATCCAATTTATTTCGATTAATTCTAGGGATGATTAGTTTCAATCCAAAAAAAAAAGTTTTCTATTTGTTATTGGAGTAAATAGAAAAGTTAACGTTATTAATTAGATCAATCGTTCATTAAGAAAAATTTATCCGTTAATTTATCAAAACTTAAACTTAATCTTTAAACATTTGAGAAACTAAGAAACATCCTATCGTTGTACTATTGTCTGAGGTACTATTTCTTATATTCTTATGTCTCTACCAATCCATCCCTATGACAATATAGAGGAGGTAAATCATAGGTAACTATTATTCATTAGTGCAAGAGGTATGGAGAAGAACATGCTTGGATGTGCCGAGTTTTAATCACCCTTATTCCTTATGCTCTTGATGCATGTAAAGAAGCTAATACATGCCCTTTATTTAAGCTTCATCTTTCGTTTTTCTTCGGCATCAATTGATATGGAGGAAATAAGGTCCATTGTTAATCTGACATATACTATGTCTTATTCCATCAAATTATATGGAGAAAACAAGGTCAATCTTGTTAACCTAATATATATCATATGATCCTGTCGGGAAGCTGAGAAGACGGACCTGTCGATATGATGTATTTGGACGGTTCACAGGGAGCGGAGGAGAGGACGATTTTTTGGTTCATCAACGCCGCCAAGCACAAGAGGTGCTTGGTGTTCTTCGGGCCGCGACCGTCGCCAACTCCTCTCCTTTTCCCCCTCACAGCGCCGGCGACTCCTCTACTACTCCTCACAGCGCCGGCGACTCCTCTACTGCCCCCAGTCGCCGGCCACTACCGCCGAGTCCAACGATCATCGCTGAGTTCAGCAGTCACCATCGCCGGGCCCAACAGCCACCACCGTCGCCTATATCGGCTGTCGCCGCCCCCTCCAACTCCAGCGTCCGATGCCCCCTCCAGCCGCCGCCCGAGGGGTTACGCTTCGTACTATTTATTTGATTCGGCCCGCGAGCCGAGAGGGTGTTTGACCTTCGTGCCGCTATTGTATTCCGGCCTTCGTGCCCCTATTCCGGCCTGCGAGCCGATATTGTGATTAGATCGCTCGTCGTCTTATAGATCCATGTCGCGTCCGGCTTGGAGCCGCAGGAGCTAGTTACTCATCTGGTGGACGTCTATCTACTCCTCACGGCCGCGGCGACTCGATCAACGTCGCAACCAGCTCATCCATCCATCCGAGGGTGCCCCCCCCCCCCCCCCGGGGGCTAGGATACGTCGTTGTATTCATTGTTCGAATACTTATATATTTGTGGGACTCGCCTCGAGCATCGGGGTAGCAAAGAGCGGGACGACCCAGTCGCTGGCTACAGGTACTGTTGACCAGAGGACTCCGGGCGACTTAGTCAACACAGGAGACAGCTCATCAGTCGGGTCATGGGGATGCGGTCAACCTTCCAGACACGTCATATCGGTAGGTCCGTCTTCTCAGCTTCCCGACAGGATCACCATATTTTATTCTTCTCGTGCATATTTAGATCCATTGGAAAATAAGTATAAAGCATAAGAAGAAGGTACCAAGAAGTTTTTAATGTCCAAATACTTTGATTTTAAATTTCTTAATGATAAACCATTGCTGCCCCACGTACATGAATTGCAAGTTATTGTTAACAAAATGAGAGCTGTAAAGATTGAGTTACCAAAATCTTTTCAAGTCAGCGCAATCATAGCAAATTGTCATCTACTTGGAAAAGTTATCAGAAAAAGATTCTTCATAGTTCCGAAGATTCTTCTTTGGAACAAATATAAAAACATTTGCGTATTAAGGAAGAATCTATAACGAGAGATAAGAATGAAAATTCTTATGAAGACACTTCTAAGGCCAACGTCATAAATCAGCCAATGAGAGTTAACAATAACAATAAGAAGAGGAAATCCACTTGGTCCTAAAAAGTATATAGAGAAAGCCAAAGGGAAGTCCAAAGGAGCATGCTTTGTTTGTGGAAAATATGAGCATTATGCTCGAGATTGTAGGTTTAAAAAGAAACCGAGTAAAGAGGAAGCAAAGATTAACTCCGAGACATAGACAATATTGTGATAATTATAAGTCATGTGATTGCTATTCAAGGAAAAGTGCTAGGATGGTGGTATGATACATGTGCTATAGTCCATGTTGCATATGATAAGTCATGTTCAACACTTATCAAGAGATTGAAGATGAGCAAGATATTCAATTGGGAAATGAAGGGCATTCGAAAGTAGTTGGTAAAGGAAGTACAGTTTTAAACTTAACTTCGAGAAAAACAATAACTTTGACAAATGTCCTTCATGTTCTAGACATGAATCGAAATTTGGTTAGTGGTGATCTACTCAACAAGGCAAAGATTAAGGCTGTGTATGAGTCCGGAAAATTGATCCTTTCGATCTCTAATAACTTTGTTAAGAAAGGATTTTCTTATGATGATGGTAAAATTATGTACTAGTGACAATGGAATAAATAAATGTATTTCTTCTAATTATATTATCGACTCTGTTTATTTATGGCATAGTAGATTAGTACACATAGGAAAATCTACAATGAATAGAATGATTAAATGTGACATTATATCTTGTGATTTAAATAACTTTAAAAAATATGAAATATGTGTTAAATGCAAGATGACTAAGAAACCATTTCAAAGTGTTGAAAGAAAGACTCAAATTCTGGATCTTGTTCATTCATATATATGTGAATTAAATGGAATGTTAACAAGAGGAGGAAATAAATACTTTATAACATTTATAAATGATTATTGAAGGTACACATTTGTTTATTTAATGAAACATAAGGTTGAAACCTTTAAAATGTTTAAAGTATACAAAACTTTGGTGGAAAAATAACTTAATAAAAAGATTAAAATACTTATGAGTGATAGAGGTGGTGAATATTTTTCAAATGAATTTAATTTATTTTGTGAAGAAAATGTAATTTTACATCAATTTTTGCACCTCGAACTCCTGAACAAAATGATTTAGTAGAAAGAAAAAAAAATCAAACTCTTGTGGAGATGATAAATGCTATGATAATAAATGCAAAATTAACATTTAACTTATGGGAAGAAGCATTACTAGCAGCATTTCATATTGTGTTCTGAATTCCTCTTAAAAGGAATAATATATCTCCTTATCAGATAAAAGGAAGAAAGCCTAATATAGGTTATTTCAAAGTGTGGGGGTGTCTTGCTTATTGCAAAATAAACTCGAACTCAATTAGGTTCTAGAGGAATCAAGTGTGCATTTGTGGGATATACCGTAAATAGTAAAGCATATAGACTTCTAGATTTAGAAGATAACGTGATAATCAAGAGAAGTGGAATTTTTTGAGAATTTAATTACTTCAGAAGAAAATTCTAAATTAATTCCAAATAATGAGTCTCAAGAGGAAATTTCAAAAGGATCAAAAAATAATGTATCTTCTAAGGTTGATGAACAAACATGTGTGCATAGAAGAAGAAAAAGAATAAAGAAAATAAAACATTTAGATCTTAATGAAATTAATTCTCAACTAATATCTCTTTGTTTGGTAGAAGGAGATAGAAATAAGATAGTAAGAACAATTCCAATTTTCTTACAAACTGAAAGTGAATATCCTATAACTTATAAAGAAGTTATGGCTTCAAGAGATTCTATTTTTCATGGAAAGATGTCATAAACAATGAAATGGATTCTATTATATCAAATCACACTTGGGATCTTGTTGATTTACCTTCTGGCTCTAAACCTATTTAAGCCTATTTGTTGCAAGTGGGTGTTTAGAAGAAAGTATCATAGTAATGGATCACTTCTAACATTCAAGGCTAGATTTGTAGCTAAAGGGTATAAACAACAAGAGGGAATTAATTATTTTGACACATATGCTCTTGTTGCTAGAATTACAACCATAAGGATTTTATTTACATTAGCTTCTATTCATGATTTAATTGTCCATCAAATGGATGTAAAAATAACATTTTTAAATAGTGATCTCGAAGAAGAAGTCTACATGGAATAACCTGAAGGTTTTGTTCTACCAGGAAATGAGGAAAAAGTATACAAATTACTAAAATCCTTGTATGATTTGAAACAAGACCCAAAGCAATGGCATGCAAAATTTGATTCTACTATTTTTTCAAATGGTTTTGTTCACAATGTCGTTGATAAATGTCTCTATCATAAATCATTTGATGATTGCATTATATTTATTTGTCTTTATGTTGATGATTTACTGATAGTAAGTAATAAAATGGAAGGCATAGTAGAAACAAAGAGGTTTCTATCTTCTATATTCAAAATGAAGGATCTTGGACATGTGGATACCATACTTGGTATTAAGGTCACAAGAAACAGTGGGGGTCATGAACTAAATCAAGCATATTATATTGAAAAGATGCTTGATAAGTTCAAATATTTGAATTTCAAAGAAGCTAGTACCCCAATTGATCCAAGTGTCAAGCTAATCAAGAATAATGGAAGAGCAGTGGCACAACTTGAGTATGCAAGTGCAATTGGTAGCCTAATGTTTGCATTGCAATGTACAAGACCGAACATTTTTTTTGTAGTTAGTAAACTAAGTAGGTTTACCAATAATCCAAACAATGATCATTGGAAAGTCATTGGAAGAGTTTTTGGTTATTTAAAGAAATCTAAAAACCTTGGCTTACATTGTTCTAAATTTCTTACTATATTAGAAGGATATACATATGCTAGCTGGATATCGAGTGTGGGAGATAATAAATCTACTTCAAGGTGGGTGTTTACTTTTGGAGGAAGTGCAATATCTTGGAGATCCAAGAAACAAGCATGCATAACACATTCCACCATAGAGTCAGAATTTATTGCATTAGCTGAAGTAGGAAAAAAGGCTGAGTGGTTAAGGGATCTTTTGTGTGAAATACCATTAACTTCAAAAAGTATTGGTTAAATATCAATCTTATATGATAGTCAAGCCACTCTATAATGATATTTACAATGGAAAGTCTAGGCATACAAGTCTAAGACATACTTATGTGAGAAAATTAATTCAAAGTGGAATTATTTCTCTTACATATGTGAAATCTAGTGAAAATCTAGCAGATCCATTTACTAAGTCTCTTCAGCAATTTATCAAAAGGTGTATGTAGGTTTTTGAATTTACCAAAAGATGCATGCTATTTTGTTATTTACCAAAGGGCGCATCTTTTTACAGTACTCTTCCCATTCTACCCTCCTAACAAATGCAACATCTATTCTCTTTCCTCTCCTATTTTTTCTTTCCTCACTTTTGCACACAGATTCTTCTGAAAACATTTTAACACCCTCAAGAAGTCAAAATAAATAATGGATAACATATTTGAACTCCTTATAACTCCAGAAATTCACAAGAACTGAAAAGGGTGCAATTGGAGCTCTCTAGGTTCATTAGTGGATTTTGACTAAAATCCACTGATAGACCTAGAGAGCTTTGATTGCACCCATTTAAGTTCATGTGAATTTCTAGTATTGCAAGGAGTTTAAATATGATATTCGTTGTTTATTTTAACTTCTCAAGGGTGTTAAAATATAATAAGAAAGAATCATCAAAATTCTTCACGTTGGGCCTAATATGGAATGATATTGGCCCACGTTGAGCCTAATATGATTCGATATTAGACCCAACGTGGAGAATTTTGACGATTCTTCCTTATTATATTTTAATACCTTTGTGAAACCAAAATAAACAATAGATAGCATATTTAAACTCTTTGCAGCCCTAGAAATCCACAAGAACTAAAATAGGTGCAATTGGAGCTCTCTAGGTCCATTAGTGAGTTTTGATCAGATTTTAGTTAAAATCCACTAGTGGACCTAGAGAGATCCGATTGTACCTATTTCAGTTCCTGTGTGATCCTGTCTGAAAGCATAACGAGATGAAGAGATGGGGACAGCAGGCGATGACTTCGAAGAAAAGATAGGCGACGACTCCAGGGAAGGTGAATAACAATGGATATGAGAAAATCAAAGCAAATCCCGAAGAAATCCAGTCAAGAATACCTTCCAGTGACGAGAACAGCAGGTTGAAGTTAGATTTGAGAAAGCCAAAATAGATCTAGAGGAAACTCCGGCGAATTAGGGCACTGTAACAAAGAAAACCACAGATCAATGTTCCGGCGGATGCTATCACCTCCTGCACACTATAAAACCAACCGATAAAGCATTAGTGACCTAAGACCGGGGTGGAAATCCCTAGCTAGACCCTCCAACACTTTAGTCAGTCTCCTCTATTCCCAGTAAGAAGAAGAAGAAGAAGAAGTACAGTAAAACTGAAGTGGAACTAGGGTTTTGGTGGTGGCGTTGCACGTACCTTGCCAACGGAGAGGATTCTCCTTTTTATACCACCTCATATAATCTCTGTGATCATGAGGTGGACCCCAGTTTGTTAGAGTTTGTTATGAGATGACGTAAGTATCTGCAATAATAGTTTAAGAAATTTTTTTATACCCCAAATACACCTTCTTTGTCGTCTATCACCCCCCGCGGAAGCTTCTGGAAGCTGTTTCCTGCCAAATTAAACAAATTGTCATACGATCATATATTATTCTCATATTGTTCATATATCACGCATATTTAGTCATACTAATCCTTACTGGCTATGTTCATGAGATTTAATAAGTGTCAATGTCTTCGTGCTCGGTCAGATTTTACTAGGCCGAGCTTATACTAATAGTCTTATAAAAGTGCATGTTTTATGTGCCCGTCCGAGATTATATTACCGAGCGAGCCATGTTTATGCTTGACCGGCTAGTTCCCAGCCGAGTACCTTCTCTCCACCTTAGTTTGTATGTTTGCTCGCTCGTCCGAGACTATATTACCAGGCGAGTTATGTTTATGTTCGACCGGCTATTTCCCAACCGAGTGCCTTCTATCCTCCTTAGTTTGTATATCTACTCACTCATTCGAGACTATATTACCGGGCGAGTTATGTTTATATTCGACCGGCTATTTCCCAGCCGAGTGTCTTCTATCCACCTTAGTTTGTATATTTGCTCACTCATCCAGGATCATATTACCGAGCGAGTTATGTCGTATGCTCGACCGGCTATTTCCCAACTGAGTGCCTTCTATCCACCTTAGTTTGTATATCTGCTTACTCGTCCAGGATTATGTTACCGGGCGAGTTATGTTTATACTCTACCAGACCGTGACTATCGAACGTGTTTGAATATACCACTTTCTCGTCTATCTCTTAGTTCAGTCGAGCTTGTGTTCTCGATCGGCTTGGTATTCTCGGTCGAGGGTTCATGCTTGACTGGGACTTTCCTACCGGGCGTAGGTGCGTGTGCTAATATTTCATTCATTTTGGTTCATTCAGTATTCTATGCACGGACGAGATTTGCTTGCCAAGCATGTCTACCTATGTCGCGTCCTTAGTCAGTTCTAGACCGGCCAGCCCCCTATTCTCGATCGGGGTTTGCTTGCCGAGCACTTTAACATCACCCGAGCTTCTCTACTTCTTCTCTCTTCTACTTATATCCCCTCTCACATGATTGTACGGGGTTCACCTCTTATAACCCATATCACTAGCCTCCCCCTTAAGTCTACTCGAAGGAGGTGTGTCCGACTGATTAGACCTAAGTTTGCTTTTGTCTTTTTGCTAAATATTGATTCTTCCTGAACCCTTCATATTTATGACAGTGATCTCGTGACCCCCGCTACAATGATCTCACGATTCCTGATACAATGGTCTCGTGATTCCTGATACAATGATCCCGTGCCCCCTACTACAAGGATCCCGTGATGCCTCCAGCAATTTAAATAAGTGTGTGATCCTACCTTATACAACATCCAGCTTTGCTCCTTCTTGCTCTACTTTCTTTCCAAGGATTTTATTAGAAGTCATTGCTTCAGATCTTCCCCCCGGGGTCAATTGCTACATGAGAAGAGAAATCTTTAGTTGAGGGATGCGAGCGCTGGATATGCATCGTTCTCATAAAAGAGAACTAGAGGTATGTCTATTAGCAGCTCAATCTGAAATTCGGATTTACGGGACAAAGCTTACCCAGATTTGAAGCTAAAGACTGAGGAGGAGTTGAATGATTGAAGAGCCCAGCACGTTTCAGAGATAACCATCCTAACTAGAAAAACTTATGTAAACGGTTTACTAATATCTCCACAACAACAAGTCTTGGACCAGCAGAAGGCTAAGGTGGATCTTCTACAAGCCGAGTTGGATCAAATCAGGTCAGAGAGGACCTTTTAATCACATGTTTGGGAGGGTAAACCATACAAGCGCCAAAGAACGGGACGAGCCTCCCCCTTCTGTCCGGGATGCTGCTCTATTACTCGCCCCTACTTAGGATGGGAAAAGCAATCGGGTGGTTCCCATAAAAATTAGATTATGCTGGACGATAAATTTTCCTATCGATAATAACACCGGGTAAAATTTGTTTTTGTCCCACAGAACGTGATAATGAGTCGGCTCGTCTATCTTTCATATTTCAAACTTTGTTTAGGTTGTTGTTCTATCATCTTCTCTTGAGAGGGATAGAGTAATATAGCATCTCTAGGTTTATTAATTTGTTGTATTGGTTTATGGAAGCTCAAGAGTTATGGTTATAAAATTATTGATGATGCTGTTAGAGTTGTATGTTTATGTTTGAGAAGGATATATGGAAATAGGTGATCACCTATACGAGAAGTAATTGAACAAAAGACTATAAGCATAGGTTCGCTCGAGTATGGACTCAACTAGGTTTCTGGGCTCCACTTTATCTGCAAAACCGACCAAGATTATGTTTGGTCAGAATACTTTGAGTTAGACCCCACCATCATTGCCATTTTATATATATTTTTTCCTCGCTCTTCTCTTTATTACACCTAAGAAACCACCCACCTTTTTCAAATTTTCTCGTTGTTGATTGGTCCTTCAACGGAAAGAGAATGTTGGAGGCGAACGATATTGCGATGATAACCCGAGTATGATTTAATCTGTTATGTCTATCATAAATGCTCATTTATGGATTCCTGACACGTGTCACTTATTTCTTCTTTCTGATGTAATGGTTCGCACGCTTTCTCAGTAACGTCATATCGCACTCTTCTCTTAACAAATCAACGGCTCCCTTTGTGAGGGTTCTTCATATCCAATGACTACCATTATCAGTAATATTCTTGTAAAAAACCCCCAAATCCTTTATCTTCTTACTTTTTTCCTCTTCTCCCTCGCTCTCTTTGCTGGTGCTGTTGTTTATCGTTCTTCATCCTCTGTTAACCCTTCTTCTTTCCTTACTTCCTCTTTTCCGCTCACCCTTTCTAAGGCTTCAGTAAGTTGTCTCTCTTGTGTTCTTGTATTATTCTATGGCTGAAGAGTTTTTTATCGCTTGGTAGGCTCAAACGCCTTCCACCTTTCGTAAGATCGATAGGACCTCCATCCGTTCGCAATATGAGATTTCTAAAGAATATAGCATTACGATTCCTACTTCTGATGCTCGTCCTCATCTTCCTCCTGACTGTTACGTTACTTTTTTCAAAGACCAACTAATAGCTAGCCTACGTTTCCCCATTCCCCCTTTTCTGAGAGAAATAAGCAAATACTTCAATATTCCCTTGCAACAATATGCTCCTAATGTGTTTCGTTATCTATGTGGTTTGTTCATGGTATTTCGTCTTTTTGGCATCCCCCAACTCCACAAAATTTCTTTATGTTTTTATACCCTAAGAGGTCGGACCCTGGTGTCTTTCTATTTCAATCCAGGCCTAAGATGACCTTTTTTGAAGCAATGCCCTCTTCCATCAAGGGCTGGAAATCACGTTTCTTTTTTGTGAAATTTCCTGCGCCTGTCCCTTGGTCTTCTTCCTGGCAATCCTCCCTTCCTACTCTTCCAGATGTAAAGGAACTTCATCGACATTCTTCTTTCACTACCTATTCAGAAAGATTATCAGGTTATCACCTATTTATCCATAAATGGATATGTAATGACCTTCTCTATCTTTTTGGTTTAAGCCCCGTTAAGATAGAGCTTCGCGGCTCTCTTGGTAAGTTATAGTTTATCCATTAAAATCCTTTTTTACTAACTAAAATATCTTTTGTTTTATATAGTGGATGCTCTATTTGAGACCACGATTGATGAGAAGCTATTTTTGGAAGAGGAGGCAATCCGTGCCAAGGAGAAGGAACATCATGCTGAATTGGGAGAGCCTTCTTTAGTAGAAGTTCCTGTCTCCACAGGGGTTGCTTCCAGTTCCCATGTGGCGATCCTAGAAGGAAATTTCATCGACCTTCCTCCAATCATCGAGCTTACCTCTCCAGTACGTTCAGAGAAATCCTCTGAGGAAGCCCCTACTAAGAAATGACGCAAATTAACTCTTGTCCCTTCCCCTAAGCAAAAAACTGTCTTCCTTTCTGCCGATACCCATGTTATAAATTTTACTCCTTCTCCTAATCTTCCCCTTTCTACTCTCTATCCTACCCTTGCTTCCTCTTCTTCCACGAAATTGCCTACTTTTAGTGATAGCTCTCCTGCTACTTTTGTCATGACGTTCTCTAAACAAATGGTCTTACCTGCTCGAGGGGAAAAAGGCCAGGACTCACCTTTTTTTATTTTTTGCCCCTCTTCAACCCAAACTACTTTATCGTCTACTTCTTCCTCCACGCCTACCCTTCCTATATTATTTGGGGGGGGGGGGGTCTTTTACCACAACCTGGGAAGAAACCCGCCAATTAATTGAGGGGCTTAATCCTTCTGAACTGGCCGATAGTTTTTCTCTTAATGAGATTAAGGTAAAATCATTTATGTTTATATTCACCTTTCCTTAAGTGTCTTCTTAATGATTTGTTATTTATGTAGCATTGGATAAATAATATGAGCATAGCTCGTTTATTGTATAATTTAATCCAAGAGAATGGGCCATTAAGGAGGCAAATCTTAGAATTATCCTCTGCCCAGGCCACTGAGAAACTAGACAGTCTCTCCGCTCAGTTGCAAGAAGCTCGTCAATCACTACAAACTAAGACTGAGCAATCGAACCAATATAAGGTCAACATAGAAAGCCTTCAGTCGATGGTCAGGAGGTTCCAGTCGCTAGTCCCCCACCCACCACTTCGCGTTGCGACGAGTTCGCACATTTTGATTTATGTTATTGTCTATGTTATTTAGACTTATATCTTTTGGCACTTGGATCTTATACGTTTTGTTATATGTCGATGGGTTTTTATTTGAATGTATGCTGGAGTTTTGTGTTTTATGGGTGTAGTTGAGTAGGATATCGGATTTGTGTTTTATGGGTGTAGTTGAGTAGGATTTTTGCGATGATTTCCTTATCTTTGCTTTAGTTTAGTTGTTACTATTAAACTGCGTGGATGCTTGCTTATTGTACTTTTATGTTATACGTATATTCCGGCCATGTTGGCCAAGGTATCTGAATTGATGTAATAAAGTTTCATATTCTCACCCGTACAAGGGAGATGCTGCCGAAATTTCTTCTAGTAGGGACTACCTGGGGAGTGACAATATTTTTCGTATCAGAGTCATGTTTGCGAGTCAAACTGGGCATTTTCAGATTTATACGGATTTCCATTAGGTTCATGTTTTGGATTTCCGTTGATTTTCTCGTTCGGAAATTCCGAGGTTATAAATGGGGGCTGGACAGCGACGGAACATCTCCAGACAGTAAATAGGTAAAAAGGTAATTTTATAATTTTTGTTACTTGTAGTAATATTTACGTTATAATTGAACAGATATGAGGCGAGGTGCACGTGCTCCCGTGCCGAGACGTGGTGCAGGACGACCACGCAAGAGGACGTTGGAGTCCCTGGCAGCAGAGTCGCCAGAGACGTCTACTGGAGTCGAGCCTGTCGGTCAGGGACAAATTCCGCATGGTACTGTGGGCGCGTCGGGCTCTCAGACTCCGATGGTTTCAGAGGTAACTACCCCGACTGTTCCCGCCGTACCCACTCCTACCGTATTTACGGTACCACCAGTGGTACCACTGGCATACCCGGTACCACCACCACCAGTGCCTACGGTGTACCAGGCATCACCGCCACCGGTGCCTACTGCATACGCGGCACCCGCACCAGCAGCAATAGTTGCTCCACCTCCAGTACTACCACCCACCATACCTCCAGCCGCGCCCACTTATGCTCACCCTGCAATGCCACCAGTGGCACCTGCCCCAGCCCATGCAGCAGCACCAGGGATACTTCCCCCGGCCTATGCAGCGATACCACTTGTTGTACCAACTCTAGTGGTTCCGCCAGTTCCTGCAGTCATCCCTACTCATCCCACTGATATAGTTGCGGCACGAGCCCGGATCCCAGCACTGACAGAGTCGATGAAGAGTTGATTCACACTCTTCCGAGGAGAGATTGATCCGAGTGTGGCTCAGTCCTGGATAGAGACCATGGAGCGGACATTCTTTTACATGGCTTGCTCTGAGTGGGAGAAAGCAGAGCTGGCTGCTTTCCATTTACGGGATGAGGCCGACACCTGGTGGGTTTCATAGTGATCCATCATAGGCGAGCAGAACATCACCTGGGCCAGATTCAGAGAGGCTTTTGAGAGCCGCTACTTCTCACGTGCATATCAGATGGCTCATCAGCAGGATTTTCTGAGTCTGCGACAGAACAACCGCTCGGTGACGGAGTACAATGCCGAGTTTAATCGGTTGGCCAGGTTTTGTCCAGAATTAGTTGCTGAGGACAGTTCCCGTATGCATCAGTTTATCCAGGGACTAGATGGGCATCTGCAAGTAAAGCTTGCTGGTTTCGGGAGTTCATCCTATTTAGAGACGTTGGATAGAGACCTCGTGATTGAGTCAGTTCAGCAGAGAGCATTGTCGGATAGTAAAAGGAAGCAGGCGGGTCAGACGTCAGGACAGACCCAGTCACCACAGGCGACCGGACAGCAGTAGAGTGGTCACAGTCGGCCAGGTCAAGGTACTTCTGGGGTTTCTGGTCAGCCTCAGAAGTCAGGGCGATCTTCATCAGGACATTCCCGGTCTTCTCAGCAGAACCGGAAACAGCCCGCCAGCGACACTCACTGCACCAGATGTGGGTTCAGAGACCACATCACCACAACCTGCTCCCTCGGACAGTCGATTTGCTATTATTGTAAACTGCCCGGGCACCTGAGCTGAGATTGTTCGTTGAAGGATCAACATATGGCTTTTGGAGTGACTGGTCATGGAGGACAGCCCAGTCAGACAGGGACTTATCGAGGAGGGCGAAGAGCCCAAACTTCGCATAGCCAGCAGAGGACAGCTCCCCCGGCAGCAGCTGCATATGGCATTCATGGAGATGAGCACTCTGGTGCCCTCATAGCACCACAGAGCTTTGTTCCGGGACCAAAGTATCTGACTCAGGGGCAGTATCAGCCACAGCCACTAGTTCAGTACTAGTCACAGCCCCAGCCGCTAGTCCAGTATCAGTCGTAGCCTACCTATCCATCTCTGGTTCAGTTCCCGGCACCGTCACAGTGGCAAGCTCAGACTCAGGTGTCGCGGCCTTTGGCAGCACTACCACCTCCACCACCGCCAGAGACTGGACATATTCATGCGGTTACCAGAGAGGATGCACAGTGGGCCGACGGATCCGTTTTCCGTGGTATGATTTTACTTTATGCATTATCCGTTGATATGCTAATAGATACTGGTAGCTCGCATTCTTTTACTTCCCGTGCCTTTATGAGGGACATAGGTAGACTACCTACTCTTAGACTGCAGCGACTGACCGTCTCTATACCATCCGATGATTCATTGGATGTCACTCAGGATGTCAGAGGTTGCCCGTTAGATTTTGGCAACATGATACTTATGGTTGATTTATTAGTGCTGGAAATGATCGAGTTCGATATTATCCTTGGCATGGATTGGTTGTCTGGATATAATGCCACGGTTGATTGCCAGATGAGGGTGGTCACATTCCGACCTCCGAACCAACCCTCGTGGGATTTTACTAGCATCAGGAACGATGGCATATCGATCATTTCAACGATTCAGGCTCAGAAGCTGCTATCACATGGCTATCACAATTTTCTGTTATCTTTGATTAGTACTTAAGACGGCAGTAGTTCTCAACTCTCCGACGTTCCAGTAGTCCGAGAGTATCCGGATGTATTCCTAGAGGAGCTACCAGGTTTGGCTCCCAGAAGGCAAGTGGAGTTTGCTATTGAGCTGATTCCGGGGACTGCGCCAGCATCGAAAGCTCCATATCGTATGGCACCGAAAGAGTTGGATGAGCTAAAGGTCCAACTCCATGAGTTATTGGATAGGGGATTCATTCACCCTAGTGTTTCTTCGTGGGGTTCTCCGGTACTATTCGTCAAGAAAAAGGATGGTACTATGAGGTTGTGCATCGATTACAGACAGTTGAATGCAGTGACCATCATAAATAAGTACCCCTTACCGTGGATTGGGGATTTGTTTGATCAGCTCAGAGGTACCTCAGTGTATTCTAAGATTGATCTGCGGTCTGGATATCATCAACTGAGAGTCAAAGAATCTGATATTCATAAGATAGTTTTCCGTACCAGATGGCCATTATGAGTTTTTGGTAATGCCATTTGGGCTTACCAATGCACCAGCGGTATTTATGGATTTGATGAACCGCATCCTTCTAGAGTATCTAGATCAGTTCGTTGTCGTTTTCATCGACGACATTTTGATCTACTCTAGTTCCGAGGAGGAGCATGCATAGCATCTTCGCACAGTCCTAGAAACTCTTCGACGACATCAGTTGTATGCGAAGTTCAGTAAATGTACCTTCTGGTTATCTTCAGTCAATTTTCTGGGTCACGTGGTTTCTAGCCGAGGTATTTCAGTAAACCCTCAGAAGATCGAGGCTGTCACCAGTTGGGAGCAGCCGAAATCAGTACAGGAGATCCGCAGTTTTCTGGGACTAGCTGGATATTACAGACATTTCGTCGAAGGTTTCTCCCGGATTGCTATATCGCTGACACGCCTGACCAGGAAAGGTGTGAAGTTCACTTGGACAGAAGATTGTGAGACCAGCTTCCCGAAGCTGAAGCGGAGATTAGTGTCGGCACCAGTTTTAGTTTTGCCTTCTGGAGAGGATGGATTTGTACTCTACACCGACGCATCTCTACAGGGTTTAGGCGTTGTTTTGATGCAGCACGGCAGGGTAGTCTCCTATGCTTCTCGGCAGTTGAACGAGCATGAGAAGAACTACCCAGTTCATGATCTGGAGTTAGCCACCATTATATTTGCTTTGAAGATTTGGCGACTTCATCTGTACGACATTACCTTTAAGATTCTCACTGATCATAAGAGTCTCAAATATATTTTTACCCAGAAGGAACTTAATCTCCGACAGAGGAGATGGATGGAGTTCCTGAAGGATTATGAATGTACCATTAGCTACCACCCAGGGAAAGCTAATGTGGTTGCCGATGCACTCAGCAGGAAGTCCCGAGGGACTTTGGCTTACCACCGAGCTTCAGTCACGGACTTGATTCAGGGCTTCTCCAAGTTGGGCCTTCAGGAGCAGGGATGGACAGAGCAGGGTATGTTGGTTACCATGGTTACTCAGTCGTTGATCAAGACGAGGATCCGAGAGGCCCAGGCCGGTGATCAACACTTGCAGTTCATTGGCAGCCAGATAGCTTCCGGGCAGTAGACCGAGTTCACCCGAGATGAGGAGGGTATTTTATATTTCTGAGGCAGATTATGCGTACCTCAGTCTCACCCGGTCTTACAGGAGCTACTTCAGAAGGCTCATCGCTCTAGATTTGTGATCCATCCAGGAGGGACCCGCATGTATCGAGATTTGAGCATTCCTACTGGTGGAATGGTATGAAGAAAGACATCGCAGAATTTATAGCTAGATGTCTTGTCTGTCAGCAGGTAAAGGTTGAGCACTAGAGACCTACCGGATTACTTCAGCGGATTGCTATTCCTGAGTGGAAATGGGAACACATTACCATGGATTTTGTGGTGGGTTTGCCTAGGACACGACGAGGCCATGACGCGATTTGGGTAATTGTTGATCGATTAACCAAATCGGCGCACTTCCTAGCGATTCGGAAGACTGATTCCCTGGATCGATTGGCAGATCTGTATTAACGAGAGATCATCATATTACATGGAGTTCCTTTGAGTATTATTTCGGATAGAGACTCTCGGTTCAGGTCCTGGTTCTTGCAAAGTCTGCAGCGGGCCTTAGGCACTCAGCTCCGTTTCAATATAGCTTTTCATCCGCAAACAGATGGGCAGTCAGATCAGACCATTCAGACTCTAGAGGACTTGCTGAAATCTTGTGTATTAGATTTCGGAGGCAGTTGGGAGGATAATTTTCCATTGGTAGAGTTCGCCAACAACAACAGTTTTCATTCGGCTATCCAGATGGCACCGTTTGAAACGTTGTATGGTAGGCCTTGTCGAACACTCACCCTCTGGGATAAGGTTGGGGAGGCCCAGCTATTGGGACCTCATAGAGCTCAGCAGGAGGCAGAGTTGGTCTGTACTATCAGACGGAGGATGTCAGAGGTGCAGGACCGCCAGAAGAGTTATGCAGATCAAAGACGGAGACCCCTGGAGTTCTCTACAGGCGACCATGTATTTTTGTGAGTCTCACCCACGAAAGGGGTAAAGAGATTTGGCCTCCGAGGCACGATACATTGGCCCTTTCTAGATCCTGGAGAGAATTGGAGCAGTAGCTTATCGCCTGGCGCTACCACCGGCTCTGGCAGGCATGCATGACGTATTTCATGTGTCTATGCTGAGGAGATATATATCTGACCCGACATATGTGCTATCTGATATACCAGTTCCCCTTTAGCCTGACATTACCCACGAGGAGGTTCCGGTACGGATTCTGGACTACAAGGAGCGTCGGCTGCGAAATAAGACAATCCGGCTGGTCAAAGTCGGATGGCGGCATCATTCGGACGAGGAGGCTACTTGGGAGCTCAAGGATACAATCCGAGCTCGATACCCCATCTTTTCACATGAGGTATGTGAATTATTTTTTGTTCGGCATTTATACTATCTATCTATTGCTAGTACTTGCTGATAGTAGATAACGAAATTTGGGGACCAAATTTTTATTAGTGGGGAGAATGTAAAATACCGAAAAGGGCAGATAACCATAAGAGATTTTTCTGAAACTTTTAGAAATTTTTTGAGAATTTTTCGGAGCTTGTATGGCTTAGATTACGGGGATAAAAATTGGGTCCTGGGAAAGTCTGTTTAGGCTACCCCATTTTAATGAGAAAATATTTATTTATTTTATTTATTTCCTTTTCTTTTTCTTTCTTTCCTCATTTTCACCGTTTTCCTTCTCCTCTTTCCCCGCGTACTCGAGCCCTCACCTCCGGTCGTTTCTCTTCTCTTCCCCAACGGACGCGTCGGCGCCACCCTCACGTCGGTTCCTCTCTTCCCCTCCAGTACAAAATCTTCGAGCCTTTCCCTGCATTGATTCAATTCCTCTTCGCCTTTGCTCCTTCCCATTGCAGCGCCGAGAGTCGCCACAGAGATCTCTCCTCCGCCGATCCTCACCGCCCGATCTTCTTCGCCCTCTATCTTGCGGACCCGTGCCCTAGATCATCGGCTAATTGATTCCTCTGCTCCAGCACCAGCATCCTATCCCCTTCCAACTATGATCATCGAGTTGTGCCCTAGCTCCGAGCTTCGCCTCCTCTTCACAGTAGTGGTGTTCGAGGAAGGTGACAGCAAGGTGAGATGGGTTATTGTTTGATCTGTGATCTCCGCTGCTTGATCTTCTTCTTGTTTCGTTTGATTCCAACAGTAGGGAAGGAATTCAGTAAGGTGGTGTTCTGTGGATCCGAAATTCTGTTCTGTGGGGTCTTCGTTTGGTTCTAGCAACACTCCAATCAGCAGCTCCCACTCCAATCAGCAGCTCTCTTTGTTCCAGCATCAAGAGGGGTTGTGAATTTAGGTAAGGTTCGGGTATCAGAAGTTTCCTTGCTGTAATTCAGTTGTTTGGACTGATTCTAAGAGGAATGGATGTTTTGTTGTTCCTTAGGTAGTTGTCGACAGAAGCTTTAGGGCAGTGAGGTGGATTTCCAGCAGCCCACCTTGTTTACGGCTATGAGTTTGAGGTAAGGGTAGGAATTTGACACGTTTTATAGTTAGATGTTTATGTGTAAAGGGCAATAGGTTTGGATTTAATCTAATGGGTTGATTGGGGATTAAGTAACTAACTCTAATTAACTATTAGATTTAAATAGGTAAATTGAGGTTATGTTGATTAGGGTTGTACCCTAAAATTAGTCTTAGGGATTTTATTTAGCAATTCTTATGATTTTATCTAAATAAAATATGTATATATTGGTGATGCAGGACTCTGATTCGAGACGAGCATCTCGACGTCGGATTTGACTAGATTGGACCTTCTATTTGAGGTGGGTACCTTGACCTATCTATTTTGATATGTCATGTTGATCTGTTTAGTAGATTTTAGCAAGTAGCAATAATTATATTTATATCTGCATCGGCATGTCACTATTTGTTTCCGAGCATGATTTGTTTGTTACTTGTTTAGCGTTCATGCCCTGTTTATTATTTATGTTATGGAGGTAGTGGCATGCCATGCTTTATGATATACCGGACTGGTTAGATACCATACCTGACATGTGTACCTAGATCATATTATTTGATCCACGTATATGGTACATGTTTTTATGGAGGTAGGTAGGATCAGGATATTTCTATGCTTAGTGTCATGCACCATCTCGCATGATTGCATGCTGTGCGATAGTCTACTCCATTATTGTTGAGCTCATCGCCAGTTACATGGGTCTACACACACAACCACTCATGGGTTAGTGATTTTTATTCAGGCAGGATGTGTGCAGCAGGTTGCTCTGTTTGGCTCCGTTGGTCCGCTCATGGGTAGTGTGACGCAGCGTGGTAGCCGGCAGGGATCCCTCCTCTGGACTAGATCAGGGAGATGAGAGCATTGTGCTCCCCTACTTATGATTTGGGGTAGGAGGATAGGTGTACTTCGACAGCATCCCGTCCACTCGGTCACTCATCAGGAGCAGTGACGACAAAGTGCACGGTTGTCATAGTCCTACCCACTCGGTCTCAACATCGTGTGTGAGATGGCTGACTGGCGTCAGGGGTGACCAGGACATGTTATTGGCATCATATGCATTATTTGTATTTATTGCTTGTGTTTGTTGCACTTTATATGCTGCATATTGGGTGGATGCATTGTTTGACATGCATACAGGATTTATGATACTCGGAGTCTGACGGCCTTGATATCCCTATACCCAGGTCCTGGTTAGTACAGATACTCCTTACTTTGCCATTTTGCATTTGTTGTCCAGGAGACTGTACGCATATTTATTTCTACTCGTTATTATTTACTATGCATGTCAACTATGTATTCGCTGAGTATTGGACTCACCCCCCGTTATTACTATTTTCAAGTTGAGGCTGTTCAGGAGGTTCCAGTCGCTAGTCCCCCACCACTTCACGTTGCGATGAGTTCGCACATTTTGGTTTATGTTATTGTCTATGTTATTTAGACTTGTATCTTTTGGCACTTGAGGTTGATACTCGGAAAACCTAGAGGTTCCACTGTACAAAAATTTTGTACAAATGTTTGAACCTTTTCCTAGCTACCATGTGTTCTTTTAAATTAAATTTTGGATCGCCTGCGGAACTTAACACGTTTGATCCAAAACTTAATCTATTTGTTCTTTTAGGTTTTGACTTGGATCTCCTACGGAACTTAACACGTTTGATCCAAATCACCTAAGTTATTAATTCCATTAAATATTAATTTCCAAAATTGGTTCCCAGTACTGACGTGGCGAGACACATGGCCTTCTTGGATATGGGAGCCACCACCACCGACTAGACAAAACCTTTTAAGGAAAGCTAATATTTAATTTCCTAAAATAACTTTAGGTCAACCAAAAAGAACAATCAAATCACAAGGAAAATAAAAACAAAAGAACACTATATCGAAAACAAATTCGAAACACTAGAATCGTATGCCTCTTGTATTTAGTATTATTTTCAAAAATAACTAGTATGATGCGGAAAGAAAAATTACTAGTTATACCTTTTAGAAAGACCTCTTGATCTTCTACCGTATTCCTCTTCTAACCTCGGACGTTGTGTGGGCAACGATCTTCCAAGATGAGAACCACCTAGGCACCTTCTTCCTTCTTCCTTCAAGTTTCGGCCAAGCACAAGAACTTCCAAAGGATGAAGAATTTTCCACCAACCAAGCTCCAAGGGATGCATGCTTTCTCTCCTTCTTCTCCTTCCTTTATCCGGCCACATCCTCCAAGCTCCAAGAGATGATAGATTTCGGCCACAACAAGAGGAGAGAAGAGAAAGGGAAGGGCCGGCCACCACACCAAGGAAAAGGGGGAGAAAACAATAGAAGTTGTAACCCATGAAGGCACCCCTACCCCTTCTTTTATATTCCTTGACTTTGGCAAATAAGGAAATTTATTTATAATAAAATTTCCTTAACTTTCTTTGACAACAATTAATTAAATAAAATTTCCTAATTAATTGTATGTGGCTGGCCACCTCATGTAGAGCAAATAAGATAATTTTAATCAACAATTAAAACTTCCTTATTTGTCTTTGGAAATTTTTAAAAAATAAATTTTCCCTTTATAATCCCTTCATGGTTGATAAAAAGAAATTTCTATAATTTTAATTTTTCAACATGTGAATAATTTTTAAAGAGAAAATAAAATATCTTTCCAATCTACAAATAAGGAAAGAGATCTAATATCTTTCTTTAATCTTTTGTAGATCCTTTTAAGAGAGATATTTTAATTTTAATTCTCTTTAATAAATTATATCTTCCACATAATAAAAATTAAAATTCTTTTTTAATTTAATTATGGCCGGCCCCCTCTAGCTTGGATTCAAGCTAGGGCCGGCCGGCCCTAGCTTGATTCCAAGCTAGCTTGGCCGGCCCCCTTTTAGGTGGGTATAGAAGGTGGGTATAGGTGGGTATAGTACTTTATAAATAAGAGACTACGATAGGGACCGAGAGGAGGAATTGGTTTTGGTCTCCCGATAAAATTAAGCATCCCGTGTTCGCCCCGAACACACAACTTAATTTTATCAATAATAATTCATTCCACTAGAGAACTATTATTGAACTACCGCACCAATCCCAAATTATATTTTTGGGCTCCTTCTTATTATGAGTGTGTTAGTCTCCCTGTGTTTAAGATATCGAATGTCCACTAATTAAGTGAGTTACTGACAACTCATTTAATTAATATCTTAGTCCAAGAGTAGTACCACTCAACCTTATCATCATGTCAGACTAAGTCCACCTGCAGGGTTTAACATGACAATCCTTATGAGCTCCTCTTGGGGACATTATCAACCTAGTATCTCTAGGACACAGTTTCCTTCTATAATCAACAACACACACTATAAGTGATATCATTTCCCAACTTATCGGGCTTATTGATTCATCGAACTAAATCTCACCCATTGATAAATTAAAGAAATAAATATCAAATATATGTGCTTGTTATTATATTAGGATTAAGAGCGCACACTTCCATAATAACTGAGGTCTTTGTTTCTTTATAAAGTCAGTATAAAAGAAACGACCTCTAATGGTCCTACTCAATACACTCTAAGTGTACTAGTGTAATTATATAGTTAAGATAAACTAATTCCTAATTACACTACGACCTTCCAATGGTTTGTTCCTTTCCATTTTGGTCGTGAGCTACTGTTTATAATTTATAAGATACTGATAACATGATCCTCTGTGTGTGACACCACACACCATGTTATCTACAATATAAATTAATTGAACAACTACATTTATCATAAATGTAGACATTTGACCAATGTGATTCTTATTTCTAGATAAATGTTTATACCAAAAGCTAGGCTTTTAGTATACATCCTAACAATTTAGACTTGTATCTTTTGGCACTTGGATCTTATACGTTTTGTTATGTGTCAATGGGTTTTTATTTGAATATATGCTAGAGTTTTGTGTTTTATGGGTGTAGTTGAGTAGGATATCGGATTTGTGTTTTATGGGTGTAGTTGAGTAGGATTTTTGCGATGATTTCCTTATCTTTGCTTTAGTTTAGTTGTTACTATTAAACTACGTGTAGGGGTGTAATTGAGCTGAGCCGAGCCGAACTCTTGGATGTTTGAGTTTGGCTCGTTTATAATCGAGCCGAGCTCGAGCTTTATTTAACGAATATATTCATGGCTCACGAGCTTATTCGAGCTTTTATCGAGCCTAAACGAGCTTAATAAATATAAATTATAAATTTAAATATTCATTAAAAACTAAATTATATATTTTAAAAAATTTATAATATTCTTGTTAAAATTTATAATTTTATTCTAATAAATAAATTTAATATATTTGTCTATGTTTTTCATAAGTAGAGTATAAAATTTATAAATTCAATATCAAAACTATTATTTTTTTTATTTAAAAGTTGATTTATGAGCTTAACGAACGTGTTCACGAGCTAACGAGCCGAATATTGTGAAGCTTGAGCTTGGTTTGTTTGTCTTAACGAGCTTCATTAAACGAGCTCAAACGAGCTTTTATCGAATCGAGTTTCGAATAGCTCACGAGCGGCTTGGCTCATTTACACCCCTAACTGCGTGGGTGCTTGCATATTGTACTTTTATGTAATACGTATGTTCCGGCCGTGTTGGCCGAGGTATTTGGATTGATGTAGTAAAGTTTCATATTGTCACCCGTACAGGGGAGATGCTGCCGAAATTTCTTCTGGCAAAGACTACTTGGGGTGTGACAAACTTTTTGTTAGATTCAGGTTTAGCTTTGGGCTCAGCAAACATGCATTCTTTAGATAAATTTATTGGGCTCTGGTGAGTCACCTAAACATCATTAGAGTAACCATGCCTTCGAGGTTTTCCAAATAGTCTCATCCACTAAACTTAGTATAAAACTTGGTCTAACTAATTAGGATTTGTAAGGGATACCTTTAGTTAGTTACACTAAGCCAAATGCACCAGGTCTTCCTAGACATGCATAGACAGAGCTTCCCTAACCTACTATCATCCAAAACTTTACCAGTAATGTTTGTCAAGTTAAATTGTTGTCCCTATTTAAGCTAGTCCTAAATACCTAGTCGGGTAATCTATTATTTTAGATGTGCCAACTAATTTGGAGCCTCCCATGAATTATTGATTTTTTTTTATGATTTTTGTATAATTAAGGTTAATTTTAGTTTAATTTATAATTTAAATTTAAGTTTTAAATTTTGAATTAATTAAATTGATCAAATTTTTCTTTTTAAATGAATGTATTTAATATTTAAATTTTCTTTCGATATTAATTTTATTAAGCTAAGATTATTTTTAGTATTTAACTTTTTATTAATTTTAAGATTTGAATTGTTTGAATTATATTTCTTTAAAGGTTTATCTTTTAACTTTGTATTAATTGTTGATTTTGAATTTTCTGAATTATCTTTGTTTAAGATGTTATCTTTACTATTTAATTTTGAATTTGTTAACTTTGGTTTTGATTTTATTAAAATGTTTAAATTTATCCTTATATTTTCTTTGTCTTTTAAGTTTATATTATTAGTTGAATTTATTAGATTAATCCTATCTTTAAATTTTAATTTTTTATTAATTAAATTATCTTAGTTTTAGATAGAATTTTCTAGATTCATATTGTCTAGATTATTAAATACTTTATTAATATATTTATTGATTTTATTAATTAATTATCCTTATTTATCTTGTTGAGGGCTCCTTCCATATCTATGGAAGGTGTCTTCTATGAATAGTACCAAGGCATCTTTCATAGCCATGGAAGGCGCTTTCTATGAACAGTACCAAGATGCCTTCCATAGCCATGGAAGGCGCCTTTGAGTATTGTTCACCCTAAGGTATTGTTGCTTTCTTGCCCTGCAAACATGTGTTAGTCAAAACAACCTGTAAGACAAGTGTTAGCATAAATATGAATAGTAGTAATTAGTTCCTATCCTCCCAGAACCAGGAACTAGTCAAGGTCTCAGTTTAGGGATCCCAAATGGACCTAAACTAGACCGACGCCTACTGTCCCTCAACTGGGACGCTTCCTCACAGAATCACTTTCCTCTAGTGAATTACCTTTACTTACCTTTTGCTAGACATCTGGTCAGCCCGTCGACCAATCTGGACTTCATGCCAGTTATCAGGTCAGCCCGTCGACCTAGCTGGACTTCGTGCCAGCTATCCGGTCGGCCCGTCGACCTAGATGGACTTCGTGCTAGCTATCCAGTCGGCCCGTCAACCTAGTTGAACTTCGTACCAGCTATCCGGTTGGCCCATTGACCTAGCTAGATTTCTCCTGTACACTCAGTCAGATTGTTAGATTACAATGAACCTAACTTAACTTACTTTGTCATTCATCAAAATCTGAGTTAGACCGTTAGTGCTAACTGCACCAACATATAGTTTTTAGGAAAATATACCTTGTACATGTTTCAAGTTTTCAACCATTTGTTTTCTAATTTTGGAGATCACCTCAGCTCATTTTTCCAACATCTACACCACCGACGAGCCCATCATCGCCGCCTCTTTCTGCGTCTCCGTCTCCGTCTCCGTCTCCGTCTCGCTAGGATGTAATTATAGAGAAACGAGAAATAGGGCGATTGATTTATAGACAAACCAGTCTAGTTCAGTCCAGTCCGACCAATCGAGCCAAGATTCACGGTGACTCGTAGCGATGAGATCTCGCAGTGCCGAAATGCCGCATCTTAGCTCTCCGGATTTGGAATCTTTGTGTCCTATTTATCATTTTTTAAATATATTGTTGGTTATGTTAATTTTAAGTGATTATTTATTTCTCTCCTTTTTTTTTTTTTTTTGCTAGGAAGCAATTTTTCTCTGATTTTCTGACTTTGTCAATGGTCAAATAAATCAAGCTCACGGAATCGTAATTGAAATTCGTCAGTGTATCTTAATTTGGTTGTTTTTGTTTCAATATTTTTATGGGCAGGTGGTGGTGAATTCGGAATCCCAAAAATTTAGATAAGAATAATATGATGGTATCGTTTCCTATATAGAATCGTATACTTTTGGACCTATATATTTATTTTTATCTACAAATTTAAATATATGAAATTATAAAATATACCTAAGCAATTCATTATCTTCCCTAAACATATAATTTACCTTAAATTTTATATTTTACTTTAAAAAATTTTACATCAGCTACCTTATTCATTTCCTAAAATTAGATTTCATGAATAGTATTTCTCTAAATTTATTCTTTGAATATTAAAATATTATTTAATTTAGGAGAGAAAAATAAAATAAAATGAATGAATTTTTGTGATGAAAAATAGATATTACATATAGAGAATAACAAATAATAAAATATAGAAGAGATAGAAGAAAATAATAAAAAATAAAGATAATAGAAGTTTTAGGATAGTTATGTAATGTATAGTAAAAAATGATTATTTAAATTTAATAAAAATAGATAGTTTTCCTAAATTTTAAAGATAGTATAGAAAAAACTAATGACAAAATATATATAACATCCTAATAGAGAGCTTACACTCAACATAAATGTCTACTATTCACTACTCAATTTGAAACTTGACTTATTTTATACAATATCTTATGGATAATACTAGACTTCGATTTTAACACCGTTAAAGGATTCATATCAATTTCAATATAATATTTGTAAAATTTAAAATAAATAATCCACTTTATTAAATTTAGACAATTTTTTTTCACTCCATGTTGCATTAACTACCTTAAAATTTCCATTATCTTTATTTTTTATTATTTTATTCTCTCTTCCATTATTTTTTATTATTTTTCTTTCTCTTTATATAATATCTACTTTTCATTATCCAATCCATTAGTTTTATTTTTTTTTCTCCCTTCCAAATTAAATGATATTTTAATATTTAGGGAATAGATTTTATTTCCTAAATTTAAAGAAATACTATTTATGAGATCTAAATTTAGGAAATTAATAGGGTAACTGATTCAAAGGATTTTTACATAAAATGTAAAATTTAAGATAAATTTTATATTTAGGAAAGTTAATGTGGATGTTCTAGTGTTAAAGGCTAAGCTCTCTATTGTAGCAGAAGGTGGAATTCGCCACCCTAGTGAATCCACACGATCAACCTCATGTCTATTTATAAAGAAGTAAATCGGGAAGCTACAATTGACTGCTATGGGGAGGATATTTTTCTCAGCTTTATCGAAATTCGACTGCTTACCTATTATAGTAATATCTACCCTATAGTAGCTAACTTAACCCTGCTTCAATAGCAATCCCGAACTCTCTAGAGTCGATGCATGGTGCATACATTTAATTTAATTTCTTCATGAGTTTTTTCTTACTTCTCTATGCATTTATTTGTGTGTATTCTTCAAAATTATTATGGCTCAGGTATGCTCGTCTATTGTTTGATATGTTATGTAGCTATTATATCAACATCCAAAGAATAAGTGGTACGCGGTCTCAAATACATTTCTTAGTAAGTCACACCGATTATAAATTTTTAGATATGAAAGTCTATCATTGATTAGCAATCAATCTTTTACTTCAAGTCACAAATAAAAAAACTAAGAGATAAAGTCTTCAATTTAGATTGGATCAATTGAGTTGACTCATCCTGTCAAATAATTTAACTAGATTGAGTTAAATTTAATCAATTCATTTTTAAAAAGTCCTAAATGGACTACTCCATGCAGATTGTCTATGCAAGTGAGTCGTCCAGTGGTGAGTTCAAGTTGGCCAGACAATCAAGAAGGATTTTTTAAAAAAAAAATCGATTATGGATTATGAATATGTTACAATATGTTTATTTTAATGAAAGTTGTGAATTCTTTAGTGCCAATTGCTTTGATTAATATATATAAATGTCAAGAATCAAAAAAATTATTGGGGATTTTTTTTAAATATGTTTATTTATGAAATGGTGGAACCAAATAAATTGTACGGATTTTTATATATTTTTACTTTTTGATGGGTTGCTCATCTAACTCAACCCATCTTGAATTGGTCTCAATTGGAGATTTTCTTACTCGTCAAGATGGTAGACCAGCCTAGTCCACCCAGCTGACAACTCTACTGAACGATAAACAAGAACTTCCCATCTCCTTAGTATATAGCTAATTGCATCCTTTGAGTTAAAAAACTTATTTGTTGTTACATCAAACAATCGCTAGCTATTAGAATCTAGATATATCCATTTTGATTAATTTATCATAAACAAAAAACTTATTGTAATTGTCAAAAGCATGGAAAACAAAAATTCAGTAATATATTTTGAAAAATATTTTATTTGATATTTTTGAAAAAAAAAACTGCCCCCATGGGAATGTAAACCCCATCCTGCTAACCCACTTGTAGGCCAAATGAATTACTATGAGGAATTTTTTGACTCGTCAAGATGGAGGACCAGCCTAGTCCACTTGGCTGACAACTCTACTAAGCGATAAACAAGAAATTTCCATCTCCTTAGTATTTAGCTAATTGCATCCTTTGAGTTAAAAAACTTATTTGTTGGTACATCAAACTATCGCTAACTATTATAATCTAGATATATCCATTTGATTAATTTATCATAAACAAAAAAATTATTGTAATTGTCAAAAGACAACAATAATTGAGTAATATATCTTGAAAAATATTTTATTTTATATTTTTGAAAAAAAAAACTACCTATGGGAATGTAAACCCACTTGTGGGGCCAAGTGAATTACTTAGCAAATCCAGAATCTGATCAAAAAGCTCACACGTGTATCACTTCATTCCTAGACCCAAAGATCCTATCACTTCATTCCATAAACTTTATAATCTCATGACCATATAGTTATATTTTATATTGATAGAAAATCATGAAATTTTAGATGTGGGACTAAATATTAATATCCATAACTTTGGTTTAGCTTTGATCGTTAATTAAAAAATGAATTATTAATTTTAAAATTAATATAACTATAATTGAGTAATATATTTTGAAAAATATTTTATTTGATATTTTTTTAAAAAAAATAACTACCTATGGGAATGTAAACCCCATACGGTTAACCAACTTGTCGGCTAAGTGAATTTCATGAATCCAAAATCTGATCGAAAGGCTCCACATGTGTCTCAGCCCTCCCAAGGATGGGATACAATCAGATTTAATGGACAGCAATCACACAGCCACATCATTGCGGTTGGTGACCCGAGGATTTTCTTGGACCCAAAGATTCTATCACTTCATTCCATAATATTTATGATCTCTTGACCACATAGTTATATTTTATATTGATTGAAAATCGTGAAATTTTATATATGAGACTAAACATTAATATCCATAACTTTGGTTTAGTTTTCATCATTAACTAAAAAATTAATATATCTATAATTAAGTAATATATTTTGAAAAATATTTTATTCAATATTTTTGAAAAAATAACTACCTATGGGAATGTAAACCTCGTCCGATTAACCCACATGTAGTCCAAGTGAATTACTGTGACAAAATTGGTTATGAATCCAGAATCTGATCGAAATGCTCCACACGTGTCTCAGCCCTCCCAGGGATGGGTACAATCAAATTTAATGGACCGCAATTACACAACCGCATCGCTGCGGTGGGTGACCCGGGGATTTTCCTGGACCCAAAAAGCTTATCTTATCACTTCATTCCATAAGCTTTATGATCTCTTCACTGTATAGTTATATTTTATATTGATCGAAAATCGTGAAATTTTAGACGTGGGACTAAACATTAATATCCATAACTTTAGTTTAGTTTTGATCGTTAATTAAAGAATTAATTATTAATTTTAAAATTAATATATAATATTTTATTTGATATTTTTGAAAAAAAATAACTGCCTATAGTTAGAAATGTAAACCCTGTCTAATTAACCCAATTGTAGGGCAAGATCCTATCACTTCATCCCATAGGTTTTATGATTTCTTGATCGTATAGTTGTATTTTACAATAATCAAAGAATCGTGAAATTTTAGATGTGAGACTAAATATTAATATCCATAAATTTTGTTTAGTTTTGATCGTTTATTAATAAATTAATTATTAATTTTACACTTAATTTATCTATAATTGAGTAATATATTTTGAAAAATATTTAATTTGATAATTTTAAAAAATAACTACCTATGGGAATGTAAACCCATTCACTGTGAGGAAATCACTCATGAATCCAGAATCTGATCGACAGGCTCCACATGTGTCTCAGCCCTCCCAGGGATGCGATACGATCAAATTTAATGGACCTCAATTATATAGATGTATCGCTGCGGTGGGTGACCCGGGGATTTTCCTAGAACCAAACATCCTATCACTTCATTTCATAAGCTTTATGATCTCTTGACCGTATAGTTATATTTTATATTGATCGAAAATCATGAATTTTAGATGTGGAACTAAACATTAATATTCATAACATTGGTTTAGTTTTGATCATTAATTAAAAAATTACTTTTAAAATTAATATATCTATAATTGAGTAATATATTTTTAAAAATATTTTACTTGATATTTTTGAAAAAATAACTACCTACTGTAGGAAATCGTTCATGAATCCAGAATCGTTCATAAATTTTAATGGACCGCAATTACACAACCACAAGGTTTATTATCTCTTGACCGTATAGTTATATTTTGTATTGATCAAAAATCATGAAATTTTAGACGTGGGACTAAACATTAATATCCATAACTTTGGTTTAAAAATAACATCCGATAGGCTTTATTATCTCTTGACCGTATAGTTATATTTTACATTAATCAAAGAATCGTGAAATTTTAAATGTGGGACTAAATATTAATATCCATAACTTTGGTTTAATTAAAAAATTAATGATTAATTTTAAAATTAATTTATCTATAATTGAGTAATATATTTTGGAAAATATTTTATTTGATATTTTTAAAAAATAACTAATTGGAATGTAAACCTCGTCCGGTTAACCCACTTGTAGGTCAAGTGAATTACTGTGAGGATATCGATCATGAGTCCAAAATAGCCGCATCGCTGAGATGGGTGACCCGGGGATTTTCCTGGATCCAAAGATCCTATCACTTCATTCCATAAGGTTTATGATCCCTTCATCTTATAGTTATATTTTATATTGATTGAAAATCATGAAATTTTAGATATGGGACTAAACATCAATATCCATAACTTTGGTTAAGTTTTGGTCGTTAATTAAAAAATTAATTACTAATTTTAAAATTAATAGATCTTTAATTGAGTAACATATTTGAAAAATATTTTCTTTGAAATTAATATAGATTTAATTGAGTAAAATATTTTTAAAAATATTTTATTTGATATTTTTGAAAATGTAACTACTATAGTTATATTTTATATTGATCGAAAATCCTGAAATTTTAGACGTGGGACTAAACATTAATATCCATAACTTTGGTTTAGTTTTGATCGTTAATTAAAAAATTAATTATTAATTTTAAAATTAATATATCTATAATTGAGTAATATTTTTTGAAAAATATTTTATTTGATATTTTTGAAAAAAATGACTGCCTATAGTTAGAAATGTAAACCCCATCCAATTAACCCACTTGTAGGGCCAGATCCTATCACTTCATTCGATAGGCTTTATTATATCTTGACCGTATAGTTATATTTTACATTAATCAAAGAATCGTGAAATTTTAAAAGAGGACTAAATATTAATATCCATAACTTTGGATTAGTTTTGATCGTTAATTAAAAAATTAATGATTAATTTTAAAATTAGTTTATCTATAATTGAATAATATATTTTGAAAAATATTTTATTTCATATTTTTTAAAAATAACTACCTATGGGAATGTAAACCCCCGTGCGGTTAACCCACTTGTAGGTCGAGTGAATTACGTCATGAATCCAGAATCTGATCGGAGCCTAGTCAAGTGAATTACGTCATGAATCTAAAATCTGATCGAAAGGCTCCACACGTGTCTCAGCCCTCCCAAGAATGGGATACGATCAGATTTAATGGACCTCAATTACACAGTGTTGCAGAGGGTGACCCAGGGATTTTCTTGGATCCAAAGATCCTATCACTTAATTCCATAAGCCGTATAGTTATATTTTATATTGATCGAAAATCATGGAATTTTAGATATGGGACTAAACATTAATATCCATAACTTTGATTAAGTTTTGGTCGTTAATTAAAAAATTAATTACTAATTTTAAAATAAATATATCTCTAATTGAGTAATATTTGATATTTTTAAAAATTTAACTACCTATGGGAATGTAAACCCCATAGGTTAACCCACTTGTGGGGCTAGATCCTTTCACTTCATTTCATAAGCTTTATGATCTCTTGACCGTATAGTTATATTTTATATTGATCGAAAATCCTAAAATTTTAGACGTGAGACTAAACATTAATATCCATAACTTTGGTTTAGTTTTTATCGTTAATTAAAAAGTTATTTTCTAATTTTAGAATTAATATATCTTTAATTGAGTAATATATTTTGAAAAATATTTATCATGAAATTTTCAACGTGGACTAAACATTAATATCCATAACTTTGTTTTGATAGGCTTTATTATCTCTTGACCGTATAGTTATATTTTACATTAATCAAAGAATCGTGAACCCCGTCCGGTTAACCCACTTGTAGGTCAAGTGAATTACTGTGAGGATATCGATCATGAATCCAAAATCTGATCGAAAGGCTACACACGTGTCTCAGCCCTCCCAAGGATGGGATACGATCAGATTTAATGGACCGCAATTACACAGCCGCATCGCTGCGGTGGATGACCCAGGGATTTTCCTGGATCCAAAGATCCTATCACTTCATTCCATAAAGTTTATGATCCTTTCATCGTATAGTTATATTTTATATTGATTGAAAATCATGAAATTTTAGATATGGGACTAAACATTAATATCCATAACTTTGGTTAAGTTTTGGTTGTTAATTAAAAAATTAATTACTAATTTTAAAATTAATAGATCTTTAATTGAGTAATATATTTTGAAAAATATTTTCTTTGAAATTAATATAGATTTAATTGAGTAAAATATTTTTAAAAATATTTTATTTGATATTTTTGAAAATGTAACTACTATAGTTATATTTTATATTGATCGAAAATCCTGAAATTTTAGACGTGGGACTAAACTTTAATATCCATAACTTTGGTTTAGTTTTGATCGTTAATTAAAAAATTAATTATTAATTTTAAAATTAATATATCTATAATTGAGTAATATTTTTTGAAAAATATTTTATTTGATATTTTTGAAAAAATAACAGCCTATAGTTAGAAATGTAAACCCCATCCAATTAACCCACTTGTAGGGTCAGATCCTATCACTTCATTCGAGAGGCTTTATTATCTCTTGACTGTAGAGTTATATTTTACATTAATCAAAGAATCGTGAAATTTTAAAAGCGAGACTAAATATTAACCTAGTTCTACCCTATCTTTTGTTCCATTTCTTCTGGAACAATCACAAAAACTTTTTTTTAGTCAACATTTATCTATTTTGATGCAACAACAAGATGTTATTTGTAACAAGTAGTTTTATTGGTTGGTTAATTGGTCCATAACTTTGGATTTGTTTTGATCGTTAATTAAAAAATTAATGATTAATTTTAAAATTAATTTATCTATAATTGAGTAATATATTTTGAAAAATATTTTATTTGATATTTTCAAAAAATAACTACCTATGGGAATGTAAACCGCCCGTGCGGTTAACCCACTTGTAGGTCGAGTGAATTACGTCATGAATCCAGAATCTGATCGAAAGGCTCCACACGTGTCTCAGCCCTTAGCCCTCCCAAGGATGGGATACGATCAGATTTAATGGACCTCAATTACACAGTGCTGCAGAGGGTGACCCAGGGATTTTCTTGGATCTAAAGATCCTATCACTTCATTTCATAAGCTTTATGATCTCTTCACCGTATAGTTATATTTTATATTGATCGAAAATCATGGAATTTTAGATAAGGGACTAAACATTCATATCCATAACTTTGATTAAGTTTTGGTCGTTAATTAAAAAATTAATTACTAATTTTAAAATTAATATATCTTTTATTGAGTAATATATTTTGAAAAATATTTTATTTGAAATTAATATATCTTTGATTGAGTAATATATTTTGAAAAATATTTTATTTAATATTTTTAAAATTTTAACTACCTATGGGAATGTAAACCCCAGAGGTTAACCCACTTGTGGGGCTAGATCCTTTCACTTCATTTCGTAGGCTTTATGATCTCTTGACCGTATTGATATATTTTATATTGATTGGAAATCCTAAAATTTTAGACATGGGACTAAACATTAATATCCATAACTTTGGTTTAGTTTTGTTCGTTAATTAAAAAATTAATTACTAATTTTAAAATTAATATATCTTTAATTGAGTAATATATTTTGAAAATATTTTATTTGAAATTAATTTATCTTTGATTGAGTAATATATTTTGAAAAATATTTATCCTTGGAGCCCTAACCCTCCCAAGGATGGGATACGATCAAATTTAATGGACCTCAATTACACAGTGCTGCAGAGGGTGACCCAGGGATTTTCTTGGATCTAAAGATCCTATCACTTCATTCCATAAGCTTTATGATCTCTTCACCGTATAGTTATATTTTATATTGATCGAAAATCATGGAATTTTAGATAAGGGACTAAACATTCATATCCATAACTTTGATTAAGTTTTGGTCGTTAATTAAAAAATTAATTACTAATTTTAAAATTAATATATCTTTAATTGAGTAATATATTTTGAAAAATATTTTATTTGAAATTAATATATCTTTGATTGAGTAATATATTTTGAAAAATATTTTATTTGATATTTTTAAAAATTTAACTACCTATGGGAATGTAAACCCCATAGGTTAACCCACTTATGGGGCTAGATCCTTTTACTTCATTTCGTAGGCTTTATGATCTCTTAACCGTATAGTTATATTTTATATTGATCGAAAATCCTAAAATTTTAGACGTGGGACTAAACATTAATATCCATAACTTTGGTTTAGTTTTGTTCGTTAATTAAAAAATTAATTACTAATTTTAAAATTAATATATCTTTAATTGAGTAATATCTTTTGAAAATATTTTATTTGAAATTAATTTATCTTTGATTGGGTAATATATTTTGAAAAATATTTTATTTGATATTTTTGAAAATTTAACTACCTATGGGAATGTAAATTCCGTACTGTTAATCCACTTGTAGGGCTAGATCCTTTCACTTCATTCCATAGGCTTTATGATCTCTTTCATAAAATAGTTATATTTTATATTGATTGAAAATCATGAAATTTTCCACGTGGACTAAACATTAATATCCATAACTTTGGTTTAGTTTTGATCGTTAATTAAAAAATTATTTATTAATTTTAAAATTAATAAATCTACAATTGAGTAATATTTTTTGAAAAATATTTTATTTGATATTTTTGAAAAAGAGAAATGATATTCATCTAGAATTTTCATCTAGATAGACACATAAATGATGGGCCCACAAAAAGTGAAATGGTGGGTCCCATCATTTATGTGTCTATCTAGATAGATGAGTATCACAGCTCTTTGAAAAAATAACTGCCTATAGTTAGAAATGTAAACCCCATCCAATTAATCCACTTGTAGGGCCAGATCCTATCACTTCATTGGATAGGCTTTATTATCTCTTGACAGTAGAGTTATATTTTACATTAATCAAAGAATCGTGAATTTTTAAAGCGAGACTAAATATTAATATCCATAACTTTGGTTTAATTAAAAAATTAATGATTAATTTTAAAATTAATTTATCTATAATTGAGTAATATATTTTGAAAAATATTTTATTTGATATTTTTTAAAAATAACTACTTAATGGAATGTAAACCCCGTCCGGTTAACCCACTTGTAGGTCAAGTGAATTACTGTGAGGATATCGGTCATGAATCCAGAATCTGATCAAAAGGCTCCACACGTGTCTCAGCCCTCCCAAGGATGGGATACGATCAAATTTAATGGACACTAATTACAGAGCCGCATAGCTGCGGTGGATGACCCGGGGATTTTCCTGGATCCAAAGATCCTATCACTTCATTCCATAAGGTTTATGATCCCTTCATCGTATAGTTATATTTTATATTGATTGAAAATCATGAAATTTTAGATATGGGACTAAACATTAATATCCATAACTTTGGTTAAGTTTTGGTTGTTAATTAAAAAATTAATTACTAATTTTAAAATTAATAGATCTTTAATTGAGTAATATATTTTTAAAAATATTTTCTTTGAAATTAATATAGATTTAATTGAGTAATATATTTTGAAAAATATTTTATTTGATATTTTTGAAAATTTAACTACTATAGTTATATTTTATATTGATCGAAAATCCTGAAATTTTAGATGTGGGACTAAACATTAACATCCATAACTTTGGTTTAGTTTTGATCGTTAATTAAAAAATTAATTATTAATTTTAAAATTAATATAACTATAATTGAGTAATATTTTTTGAAAAATATTTTATTTGATATTTTTGCAAAAATAACTGCCTATAGTTAGAAATGTAAACCCCATCAATTAACCCACTTGTAGGGTCAGATCCTATCACTTCATTGGATAGGCTTTATTATCTCTTGACCGTAGAGTTATATTTTACATTAATCAAAGAATCGTGAAATTTTAAAAGCGAGACTAAATATTAATATCCATAACTTTGGATTTGTTTTGATCGTTAATTAAAAAATTAATGATTAATTTTAAAATTAATTTATCTATAATTGAGTAATATATTTTGAAAAATATTTTATTTGATATTTTAAAAAAATAACTACCTATGGGAATGTAAACTGCCCGTGCGGTTAACCCACTTGTAGGTCGAGTGAATTACGTCATGAATCCAGAATCTGATCGAAAGGCTCCACACGTGTCTCAGCCCTCAGCCCTCCTAAGGATGAGATACGATCAGATTTAATGGACCACAATTACACAGTGCTACAAAGGGTGACCCAGGGATTTTCTTGGATCTAAAGATCCTATCACTTCATTCCATAAGCTTTCTGATCTCTTCACGGTATAGTTATATTTTATATTGATCGAAAATCATGGAATTTTAGATAAGGGACTAAACATTCATATCTATAACTTTGATTAAGTTTTGGTTGTTAATTAAAAAATTAATTACTCATTTTAAAATTAATATATATTTAATTGAGTAATATATTTTGAAAAATATTTTATTTGAAATTAATATATCTTTGATTGAGTAATATATTTTGAAAAATATTTTATTTGATATTTTTAAAAATTTAACTACCTATGGGAATGTAAACCCCATAGGTTAACCCACTTGTGGGGCTAGATCCTTTCACTTCATTTCGTAGGCTTTATGATCTCTTGACCATATAGTTATATTTTATGTTGATCGAAAATCTTAAAATTTTAGACATGGGACTAAACATTAATATCCATAACTTTGGTTTAGTTTTGTTCGTTAATTAAAAAATTAATTACTAATTTTAAAATTAATATATCTTTAATTGAGTAATATATTTTGAAAAATATTTTATTTGAAATTAATTTATCTTTGATTGAGTAATATATTTTGAAAAATATTTTATTTGAAATTAATTTATCTTTGATTGAGTAATATATTTTGAAAAATATTTTATTTAATAATTTTGAAAATTTAACTACCTATGGGAATGCAAATCCGTACTGTTAATCCACTTGTAGGGCTAGATCCTTTCACTTTATTCCATAGGCTTTATGATCTCTTTCATAAAATAGTTATATTTTATATTGATTGAAAATCATGAAATTTTCCATGTGGACTAAACATTAATATCCATGACTTTGTTTTAGTTTTGATCGTTAATTAAAAAATTAATTATTAATTTTAAAATTAATATATCTATAATTGAGTAATATTTTTTGAAAAATATTATATTTGATATTTTTGAAAAACTAACTGCCTATAGTTAGGAATGTAAACCCCAAACAATTAACCCACTTGTAGGGCCAGATCCTATCACTTCATCCGATAGGCTTTATTAGCTCTTGACCTTATAGTTATATTTTACATTAATCAAAGAATCGTGAAATTTTAAATGTGGGACTAAATATTAATATGCATAACTTTGGTTTAATTAAAAAATTAATGATTAATTTTAAAATTAATTTATCTATAATTGAGTAATATATTTTGAAAAATATTTTATTAACCCACTTGTAGGTCAAGTGAATTACTATGAGGATATTTCGCATCGCTGCGGTGGTTGACCCGTGGATTTTTTTGGATCCAAAGATCCTATCACTTCATTCCATAAGGTTTATGATCCCTTCATCGTATAGTTATATTTTATATTGATTGAAAATCATGAAATTTTAGATATGGGAATAAACATTAATATCCATAACTTTGGTTAAGTTTTGGTTGTTAATTAAAAAATTAATTACTAATTTTAAAATTAATAGATCTTTAATTGAGAAATATATTTTGAAAAATATTTTATTTGAAATTAATATAGATTTAATTGAGTAATATATTTTGAAAAATATTTTATTTGATATTTTTGAAAATTTAACTACTATAGTTATATTTTATATTGATCGAAAATTTAGACGTGGGACTAAACATTAATATCCATAACTTTGGTTTAGTTTTGATCGTTAATTAAAAAATTAATTATTAATTTTAAAATTAATAAATCTACAATTGAGTAATATTTTTTGAAAAATATTTTATTTGATATTTTTGAAAAAATAACTGCAGGCTTTATTATCTCTTGACCGTAGAGTTATATTTTACATTAATCAAAGAATCGTGAAATTTTAAAAGTTATAAGGATATCGGTCATGAATCCAGAATCTGATTGAAAGGCTCCACACGTGTTTCAGCCCTCCCAGGGATGAGATAAGATTAGATTTAATGGACCGCAATTACATAGCCGCATTGATTCGGTGGGTGACCCGGGGATTTTCTTGGATCCAAAGATCCTATCACTTCATTCCATAAGGTTTATGATCCCTTCATCATATAGTTATATTTTATATTGATTGAAAATCATGAAATTTTGGATATGGGACTAAATATTAATATCCATAACTTTGGTTAAGTTTTGGTTGTTAATTAAAAATATAATTACTAATTTTAAAATTAATAGATCTTTAATTGAGAAATATATTTTGAAAAATATTTTATTTGAAATTAATATAGATTTAATTGTGTAATATATTTTGAAAAATATTTTATTTGATATTTTTTAAAATTTAACTACTATAGTTATATTTTATATTGATCGAAAATTTAGACGTGGGACTAAACATTAATATCCATAACTTTGGTTTAGTTTTGATCGTTAATTGAAAAATTAATTATTAATTTTAAAATTAATAAATCTACAATTGAGTAATATTTTTTGAAAAATATTTTATTTGATATTTTTGAAAAAATAATTAAACCCCATCCAATTAACCCACTTGTAGGGCCAGATCCTATCACTTCATTGGATAGGCTTTATTATCTCTTGACCGTAGAGTTATATTTTACATTAATCAAAGAATCGTGAAGTTTTAAAAGCGAGACTAAATATTAATATCCATAACTTTGGATTAGTTTTGATCGTTTAATTATTCGAATGTATCAAAAAAATTATTTGATTTATTCGGTTAATGATATTTACCAAAATATATTTGTCGGGCATAACAATTATTTTTATTTTAATTTTTTTTCTCAGATTCTATCTGAAGGTTTTGCAGTCATTGTAGAAATTCCATTTTCGCTGCAGTTAATATCTTCCCTTGAAGAAAAAGAAATACCAAAATCTCAAACCCCGTCCGGTTAATCCACTTGTAGGTCAAGTGAATTACTATCTTCCGGTGGATGACCCAGGGATTTTCCTGGATCCAAAGAAAATACTGTGAGGATATCAGGTGACCCGGGGATTTTCCTGCATCCAAAGATCCTATCACTTCATTCCATAAGGTTTATGATCCCTTCATCGTATAGTTATATTTTATATTGATTGAAAATCATGAAATTTTAGATATGGGACTAAACATTAATATCCATAACTTTGGTTAAGTTTTGGTTTTTAATTAAAAAATTAATTACTAATTTTAAAATTAATAGATCTTTAATTGAGTAATATATTTTGATAAATATTTTATTTGAAATTAATATAGATTTTATTGAGTAATATATTTTGAAAAATATTTTATTTGATATTTTTAAAAATTTAACTACCTATGGGAATGTAAACCCCGTACGGTTAACACACTTGTAGGACTAGATCCTTTCACTTCATTCCATAGGCTTTATGATCTCTTGACCGTATAGTTATATTTTATATTGATCGAAAATCCTGAAATTTTAGACGTGGGACTAAACATTAATATCAAAAATTAATTATTAATTTTAAAATTAATATATCTATAATTGAATTTTATTTTTTGAAAAATTAACTGCCTATAGTAAGGAATGTAAACCCCACCCAATTAATCCACTTGTAGAGCCAGATCCTATCACTTCATCCGATAGGATTTATATCTCTTGACCGTATAGTTATATTTTACATTAATCAAAGAATCGTTAAATTTTAATTGTGGAACTAAATATTAATATCCATAACTTTGGATTAGTTTTGATCATTAATTTAAAAATTAATGATTAATTTAAAAATTAATGTATCTATAATTGAGTAATATATTTTGAAAAATATTTTATTTGATATTTTTAAAAAATAACTACCTATGGGACTGTAAACCCCGTTCGGTTAACCCACTTGTAGGTCAAGTGAATTACTGTGGCTCTGTCTCAACCCTCCCAAGGATGAGATACGATCAGTTTTAATGGACCGTAATTATACAGCCGCATCGCTGCTGCGATGGGCAACTCGAGGATTTTCCTGAATCCAAAGATCCTATCACTTCATTTCATAAGCTTGATGATCTCTTCACCGTATAGTTATATTTTATATTGATCGAAAATCATGAAATTTTAGATATGAGACTAAACATTAATATCCATAACTTTGGTTAAGTTTTGGTCGTTAATTAAAAAATTTATTACTAATTTTAAAATTAATATATCTTTAATTGAGTAATATATTTTGAAAAAATTTTATTTGATGTTTTAAAAATAACTACATATGGCATATCCAATTTACTTTGATTAATCTCAAGGATGACTAATTTCTGTCCGAGGAAATTTCCTATCTTTTACTAGAGTGAATTAGAAAATATTCATAGTGAATAGTCTATCAATCTAATATTTTAAAATTAACTATTTATTAAAAAAAAATTCAACTGTTAATTCATCAAAATTGAAACTCAATTTTAACCAAAAAAAAATTTTGAAAAAACATCTGTGGTGCAATTTTCCTGATGCGTGTAAAGAAGATAATATGCGCCCTTTATTTACGCTTCCTCTTTCATTTTTCTTCGCCATCAGCTGATATGGAGGAATTGTTAATCTGACATATAATATGTTTTATTCTTCTCATACATCTTTAGAATGTTTTACATTCATGACAAAAATACTGTGCAAATTTCAAATTTTTTTAATAAAAATTGAGCAACCAATTGGATTAACATAAAATAGGTATATTATGAAAATTTTCGTAAAAATAAAAAGTGATATTGAATTAAAAAAAACTATTTAATATTATGTTATATTTAGATATTCACATTTTTTTAATGAAGTTTGGAGATTGAAACTTAGGAGACGTCATTTTGAAGAAAAGGCAAATTATCAAAATTTATTCTAATGGGTTTGAACCCGAACCCATTGGATAAAAAAGATCCGATAGTGTCGCGACAATGAAAGTATCTGGAAGCTTCCTCCGCCCTAGACATCGAGGAACGCTTGCTCGATCGTTCCTCATTCACAAATCTATTTCGTCTTCATCTCCCTCCTCAATTTGCGACTGTTTGAAGTCTCTCTTCGCATCGAGGCAGCAATGATGCAGGCAGCTTTAAATGCAACATCTACTTTGAGCTGGCCCAGGACCCATGACACGCCCCCAGAGGAGTCCTTGCCAGACGAAAATCGACAACATCTCCCCTGTACCGGTGACAATATGAAGCATACATACATACATTACAAAACATAGACATAAACAACATATTCATCAGGACACACGGCTAGAACATAAATAAAATAGAAACAACATAACCACGAAATGTATCAAATTTATATATATGTCATAGTTTCGTAGACCACCAAACTATACAAATAAACGACATCTGAAATAAAATTACAAAATATAAATACAACGAAAACAAAAGTAAAACAAACCAGGAAATCAGCACGTCGAGAACTCTGAGTAACTCTATGAAAGTCCAAAATCAACTATAATATCAAAAGGATCCCTGTGTTTGCAAAACTGGAGACCAAGGAATGTAGAAAGTTAGCCAAATGGCTAAGTGGATACTCAAGAAAGATGTGCATGAATTTAATCTTATTGAAGAAGTCAAAGAAGTAAAGTAAATCACAATCTTTTGTTACAACTTTAGGTTATTTTTAAAGTTCTACATTTATACATATATATGTATAATCATTTTCTCATTATCTATAATCAGGTAAGATTTTTATATTAGAGTTTAGGATCTTCACCTTATCATCACTTGTCATCCTTAATAAAATCAATTCTTCAATCTTATTATTTAATCAATCGGTATACAAGTTATCATGGTAATATCGACATATATATCCATAGTATAAATCTGATAAATCAACTAAAAAGTGAATCACTGGAGCCAATATCATCAAAGTGTAATATCATATGGATAGGCTAAATGCCTCCTCAGAGTATAAAACTGTCGCATACGTCATCTGACGTACGGGCTATCAGCCCTCACCGGCGTAAGACATACTAAACACTGACCGAGGGCTACATCACGCCACCACGCCTCGGGTGTACGGTCAGGTACTCTAGACCGCGGTCGCCGCGCTACCACAATAACATGTGGGTGGTCCAGTACTCTAATATAGAGCTCTGGTATAAAGCTAGCCTCATAGTCTTCACTTTTTAATTCTTTATTACCATATTTATTATTTCACTTTGAGGATTCTATTTTATCCATTTATCAAAATTATTCTCTTTTCATAACAAATGGTCAATCAAGTTAATAGTTTTTATATTAAGTCTGTTAATTTATCATTATAGGGTCCACAGATAAAAAACTACAAGTATCAACAGATAGAGTATCAAAAACATGGAGTATGAAAGGTCAAACAAGTCAAAAAGACAAGATATCAACAGAAGAGTACTTTAGAATATTTCTTTAATTTTTAAAACAACCATTCCCATATAAATCCTAGTATGAACCCACATGTGAACAAGAAATAATATCAATTATTTACCCTCCAATGATTTAATTATTTAATACTCATTTCACTATTTTAAGTATCATTTTAATTCCCTTTTTAAAATAATTATATAAATATATATAATTTCATTATTACTTTATTCATGCAAAGGATAAATATATGAGTCAAAGAGAAATGTACCCACTTTATATACAGCAAAATCTGCGGGTGTCGGCAGGTCACCGCGCTCCACTCGAGCTCGTATCTACAAAATATAATAACTCAAATAATTAAAATGATAATAAACTCATGATACAAAATCTGAACATGATCTACGACTCGAAACCATTAGATCATTATTTTTTATCTCACTATCTCGTACCACTTCGCATTCCTAAATGAAACCGCTGTTCTAATCTAGATAACCCTCCTAACTACACATTGATTAATACAAGACATAAAGTAAACCTTCTAATGTGGCTGCTGGAAATGAGGACAGCAACTAGGGTTATTTTCTCTTCGTCGTTGGCTGCCTCAGCTAGCTCCGGCGAGTTCCGGCAAACTCCAGCGGTGTTGCCAAGAAAAGGACAGCAGCTAGGGCTGCTGTTGGAGAAAACAAAAGGTGACTAGGGCAGTTAGGGAAGGTTGAAAACAAGGAAAGCTACTGGAAAAGTGAAGGGGTAAGGAAAACCTTTTACCCTTTTTCACCGGTGGTCTTGGCGAGCTCCGGCGAAGGCCACATCTAGCTCGGATGACCGCTGTGTTTGGCTAGAAAAGAGAATGACAACTAGGGTTTTGTTTCCCCTCTTTTTTCCGGTGGTTTGGCGAGCTCCGGCGAACTCCGAGGAGCTCTGACAGTGCTGCCGAGAAACAAGACAGCAAAGAGGAGAAGCTTGTTGCCCTTGGAGAAGAGAAATGAAGAAGAAGAGAGGGGGGGAGGGTTTGAGGCTTCGGTGGGGAAGAAAGAAAAAGGAGGGGGGTATGGGGGAGGGTGTGTGGTGACCCTCTGCGGTCACCTCTACTGGGCCTGCCTCTACAAATGGCTCCATGTTCACGCTCAATCTTCTGAATGCCCTGTCTGCAAGGCCATCATCGAGGATGAAAAGCTGGCACCTCTCTATGGCCGAGGGAAGAGTTCCACTGACCCACAGTCGAAAACGTCACCTAGTATGAACATTCCTCACCGCCCAGCTGGGCAGAGGCCCGCAATGGCGCTGCCGCCGCCCGACCCAAACAACTTCCACCATGGGAATCCATGGTTCATGGGCGGAGCTCCGATGGCCAGCAGTAGGTTTGGTAACTAAACATTCTCTGCTGCCATCGGTGGCTTGTTCCCGCATTTGAGCTTTCAAGTTAATGGGCAACAAGCTGATGTCTATCTCAAGGCATTGCTATTTCTTGTTAGTGCTCTGGTAATTGCTAGCCTTGTTTTGTTCTAGGCAGTTTGCAATCTGAAGAACTGTCATTGTTGCCGCGTTATCATGAATTGCTGCTGTTGTTCTTTATAGGTTGATTGTGAATAGAGTCCCATTGAATTGACAAATCACAAGTGCCATGGGCCTTTGCTAGTTTTTGATTGTTCCTTCTTAGTACGCTTGCTAGTGCTGAGCAACTTTATCTAAGATGTTTACTTGTGCTCTGGTAAGCTGTAATTGTTATCATACATCGTAGTTTTCCCAAAGCATGAAAGAAAAAGAGAAGCAATACTGACAAGTGTTCAGTTGCAACATGATTTGCAAAATTGTGATCCAGATCATACGATCCGGAAAGACTAAATCAATCAATCTGGATCAATTGAGATCGAATTCTACAGTAAAATTTGGCAATGCATTGCATGAATCATATAATTCATGTGTAATTGTTGATCTTACGGCATCTCAATGGGCAGCAACTATATAGGGGACGTGTGACAGTGCAAGCGTTCGCAACGAAGCAGCGCCAACGGCCTGTGGAGGGGGATGTGAATGTCATTGCTAGTTTCTCATGGCTGTTCTTGCAGTTTGCGGAGGACGCACGAGGAGATGCCGATGCCAGCTGTTCTCACTCGATGGAGAAGAGGAGAGCAGCAGTGAGGCTCCGTATGAGTGAGGCCAAGAGAGGAGCAACAGTGGTGAATACCTCGCGAGGAGAGATGAGCAACAAGCAACACACTAAATTGATTTAAGGAAAAATTTACATACAAAAATAATTTTGCATGCACTTCCCGCTAGAAATTTTTTTAATTTTCACTCCTAGTGTCATTGATATTTTAAATATAAAAAATTTAAAAATGAATATAATTCTTTTTAAATTAGAATATTAAATTAAGTACAATTCTTTCTAATGCATTTTCTATTAAATTAATTTTTTTCCCACATCAATTGGATAAAAAATATATTAAATTTTCTTTAAATGATACTCAATTTAATAAAAAATATAATAATTTTTTTTAAATGATACTAAATTTAAGAAAAATTATATTAAATAAAAAAAATCATACTCAATTTAATATAAAATATACTCAATTCTAATTTAAAATAATAAATTTAATAAAATTATATTTATTTTTAAACTATTTATAAATGATACTAATTGAATAGAATACATATTAAATTTTCTTTAAATGATATTAAATTTTTAAAAAATTATATTAAAATAGAAAAAATATATACTCAATATAATAAAAAATATATTCGATTCTAATCTCTATTTTTAAAAAGAATTATATTTATTTTTGAATCTTTTGTATATAAAAAATTTAAAGGATAATTAGATAACAATATTTGCATTAGAGAATTTAAACTTTAAATTTTTAATTAAAGTTTTTGTTAATTCTTTCAATATATATATATATATAATTTAAGATTTAAAAATTAAATTATATTTAATTTCAATTAATAAAATTTCCCTTCTAGATAAGCCTGCGACCGGGACAACATGCAATCCACAGCAGAACAGTACTCTATATATATATATATATATATATATATTTAAAATTTAAAAATTATAAATAAATTTTATTTATTTATTTATTATGTACATTTTCAATCTATTATTTATTAATATCATTATTGATAATTTATTTATTTTTAATTCTAATAAATATTAAATTAATTTAATTTTTATTTATTGATAAATATTAAATTAAATTTTAAAAGTTTTTAATAGGATTGACATTGATCATTAGGACACGAAGCATAAGGCAATATTACACTCCCTTATAGGTTAGTCACTATTCCAAAAATTAATAGTCGTTACCTCTTTCATGTTGACCCTAGGACGAATTGACGGGGACGAATTGATGGGAGCGCTGGAGGCAAGCGTATTCACCTTTTGCTACCAATAAGCCAATATTACTTACACATTCTGAATTCATTTTACAATATTTTGGATGAAATTACTTATGACAGAGAGATATATATACAAGACACTCTTAACTGAGACAAAAAACAAAAACAAAAAGGGATGTAAATGTACCAAACGGTTCACAAACTATTCGAAGCTCGATTTGGTAAAAAATTCATTCCGATTCATTCGTTTATCTTATCGAGCCGAGTTCAAGCATGATTTCAAACTCGACAATTTTATCGAGCCGAACTCGAGCTTAAGGATTTTCGACTCGTGAACTCGCGAACATGTTCGTTTATAGACTCGCGAATTAAAAAAAACGAACCTTAAAATGAACTTTAAACCGAACCAAAAATCAAACTCTAAAACGAACAAAAAAATAAATTTTAAAACGAACCTTAAAATGAGTCAAAAAATGAACTCTAAAACGAGTCAAAAACAAACTCTAAACGAGCTCGAAAACGAGCTCAAGCTCGCTAAACGATTTAGGCTCATTAACTTTGATAATTAAGCTAATAACGAGCCAAGCTCGAACTATTCACGAACTTGATAATTCTAAAACGAGCCGAGCTCGAGCCTTAAAATAAAAACTCGATTCGAGCTCAAGTCGAGCTCGAACCCGAATATAACTTAAACGAGCTGAGCTCGAGCCTTGAGATAAAAACTCGATTCGAGCTCGAGCCGAGCTCGAACCTGAATATAACTTAAACGAGCCGAGCTCGAGCATAATACTGTTCGGTTCGACTCATTTACATCCCTAGAAACAACGGGCTTGATTCACCTGATTTGTTGGCCTTTAGCATTGCACAATCTGTTCTGACTACACATCATTTTCGAGCACATCTGATTCGCTCAATTGTAGGTTTGTCAGGTTCATTTGGTTCGCTTGCTTTCCGTTTGGATCATATAAAAGAACTATTTTCACAATTAACAAAACAACAAAGTAAAACCTTATCGAAACTCCATCAATCGAGAAGCACTCACGAACCAAATTATCCCTTTATCACCATCGATTAATGATGAAAGAATTAAAGATAAATTAATACAAATACAAACACATCGATTAATGGATTCTTGACAAAACTCTATTCGCAATCAGATTTTGTAGATACCGTTCTAAAAAGAAAATTCAATAGAAAAAAGATTGAAGTTCCATAACATGACGAGCATGATCGGACAACAAATCTAATAGTGAATGGAGAACAACAATCTACATTGCTGAAGAAAACTCGGATTGGCATTCAGAATGAGTAGGAGGTTTAAATTCTGTCAGATAAAAAAATTCTCAGAAATGATATGAGATTCATCATAATGCCAATCCAAATGAGTATGAGATGCAATTTGAACGAAAAAGAAGAAAGAGATAGGATTTCTTTCAGACAAATGCCTCGATTCGTCCTCATGTTGAATGGTATGGATTAAATCGGACTCGTCATCTATCATTTATCTCATCGCCAAGAAATCCAAAGATTGAGAATGAACCGAAAATAGAATGTGAGATGAAATTAGAAAGAAAAAGAAGAAAAGCGACGAGATTTCTTTCAGACAAATGCCTCGATTCGTCCTCATGTTGAATGGAATGGATTAAATCGGACTCGTCATCTATCATTTACCCTACTGCAGCGGCGCTGAGATTACTTTCCGCCCGCATCGATTGTTTTCCGCCCGCATTAATGGATAATAAGCACAGGGGGTTTCGTTATTATTTATAGAGGCAGGGTTAGTGGTAGGGTGTAGAGCTCCCGTTTTTACGAAAATGCCCTTTTTTTTTATCTATCGATTGGATTTGTACGGCCCAATAAGGGTTTTGGCGGAAGTTGCAACGCCGCCCAAAACGGCCGGTGAGCTCCAATCGGCCACCATCATATTCATTTGATCCAATCGTTCTGCATTTCCTTGCCCTTCATATTTCGTGATAATCGTTAGATTTTGCTCAAGCTGAACAATTTTTCACCTTTTTATGTAATCATTTCTCTGCAATTGTTTGCTAAACTCATTCGTTTAGAATCGATTCAGATTGTTACTGAAATGTAACAGCATAAATCCTCTGTCGAATCATTGGTCCATTGCTTCTCCTCCACCACTTCATGGCAAAGTAAAAAATCAATCATCTGTCGGTTTGAGATTCTCGAATGGGGCTGATACGGAAGTTACAACATTCAAGCAGGATTCAAACAGAAGGTTAGCTGATTACTGTAATTATTAACTACATACTTGCTTAATTTCTCTAAAAAATGTTAGAAAATGGCATTATTTCATGCTCACAGAACTTGCCTTTTGATTTTTTACTGAGACTTTATGCGGCTTCAACCCCATATGGTTATTGATTTCCTTGGTTTCAGATACAAGCAGTACTATCTGCGCAGCAAAGAAGCTGCTGCATCTGGTGTTTCATATCTTATATTTCATCTCCACCAACTTCTAATTGATTTTCTATTACACTTTGAAATTAAACAACAATCCCTTGTTAAATTTTCTTTAACTAAGGTCCTTTCTTTTGTTCCAAGCAGGTGTAAATACTTTGATATGCACAAACAGGTTGTTCCTTTCACGGAAGCATGGTCTTGGCAAAAATCAATTGGAGCTAGGAGACAAACTTTGGCAGAGAAAGATAAGATAATTCCTATACACTAGGAACAGGTAGTTCACAGGAGCACTTGAATTTTGATATACAAGATAATTCCTATACACTAGGTACAGGTAGTTCACAGGAGCACTTGAATTTTGATATAGAAGATAATTCCTATGATGTTTATCGGACTGAGCTAGGTTTCTCCATATATTCGGATAATCAGTTTCACATTTTCTGTGTCTGTAGCTGTATTGTATATGTATTCCACATTTCTATAAACCTTTGGTTGAAGTAGTAGTTTTTTTTTTGTTTTCTATAACGAAAATTATTCATAGTGAATCTTTTTCAGTGTGTCGCCACAACCATGGCAGACGATGTCCGCTCCTGTCGCTGGCAACTGTGTCGCGGCAGAGGAGTGTCGGCGATCGCGTGACATCAGAAGGATGTGGTGAAAGAGCCACGTCGTGCTAGGTACTCTCAATTGTCGGATTGTCATGGTCGGCAATGAGCAGCCACTACAGCTGGCGCGTTCGATGTGGTAGAGGTTGAGGCGGCATGAGATGGGGATTGTGTGGCGGTGGTGACGCTGTAGAAAAAAACAAAGCAAATTAGGTTTCGTATTAAAAAAAATCATAATTTTTTTATTACATATTTGTAAGAGGATCCGCAACCCATTCTCGTCATAGCACCCACCAACTCATCAAAAAATATGAAGTTCACTGTCACATATTGATTATAATAATATATCTTTTTTTACCTATATTATTTTTAATATTAATCCTCATTATTTATAAGTTCTATAGTAAACTCAATTATTTTAAAATTACATCATATTAAATAAATATATTTTAAAATATATAAATTATTATTATTTTTTAATAATAATTTTACTTTTTAAAAAATAATGTTAGTGTTTTAAAAAAATATTATTAATTGTTTTAAAATATTTATTATTATTTATAAAAAAAGAAAAAATATATATATAAAATAAAAGATATGAGAGGGATGAACAACATAATATTTTCCCTTCTCTCATAATTGAGAGGGATGTTAAATAGATATTATAATGTTCATTTAATATTCCATGGATGTCCTAAGATTAAGCTCTTGTTTTTTTATTAATTAATTAATACATTGTTTTTAGTTAATGTAACGCCCCGTCCCTTCCTGCTTAAGCTGACGGGGGTTACTTATCTTTTCTTCTTAAAACAGCGGAAGTTTTATTTATAGTATATATATATATATATATATATATATATATATATATTTTTTCTTTAAACTTTTCTTTTACTTTCAAATAATCATCCCTAACAACCTATCATATGAGTCACATAACATGCTTAACATAAATTTGAACCATAATACTAAAGAGCATGATGAAGTGTCATAGAGTTATAAAAGAACAACATGAATATAATTCTTATTAACTAGAAGCAGGTCTTTTTCTTTAGCCAAGTCACTACTACACACGTCCTTCTTGCCCCCTCCTGCTGCTCCCTTAGTACATCCATTCTTTTCCCTTATCTGTGGTACAAGGAAAGTAAGCTGTGAGCACTCAAGGCTCAGTAAGATCCTTTCCTACTCACAAAAACCGTATAACATAAATAAAACTTCAAGGCATAAAGCATAAAGACAACTCATCATATCATGTATGGAAGCATCATATCATAACATAATCGTAAGATATCATGTCATATACTAATAAAGTCATAAAGTACATTCTAGCATAACATAATCATGATCATAACATATCATAACATAATCATAGAGTTCATCCTAATATAATATAACATAATCATAAAGTTCATCCTAACATAACATAACATAATCATGAGCATCATGGTATATCGTAACATAATCATAAAGTGTTATGCGAGATGACTTTCAAAAACATGATTCATGCAATAATATATGCAACATGTCCTTTGAAAACTTATTACTTACATACTTAAACATAATCATAACATGGTTAGGGCCCCGGCTTGTACCACATACATAAATGCGCGCGTCCTATGTAGGTCCAAGGTAGCAAGTCTTGAACCCTACAAGACATACATACTAGGCCCGTTTCTTAGTCCATCGACCTAGGGGCACTTAGGAGCTCATTCCTAACGAGGCCCGTTTCTTAGTCCATCGACCCCGAGGCGCTTATGGAGTCCACCCTTGGTACAAGCTATATAAAGTAAAGTAGCATGTCATACATATCATGGCTCTTATCATTTCATGCACATCGTATTTCTTATCATATCATACCATATAGAATTTGGGCACACAGCTCATCATAATGGTATGTAAAATTTGGGCACACAGCACATCATAAATACATGCATAGTTTGGGCACACAGCTCATCATAAATAGCATGCAAACTTGGGCACACAGCTCATCATAAATGTCATGCATAAATTGGGCACACAGCTCATCATAAACAACATACAGCATAGCATAAGGGTTACCATCATGTATAGATCATAAGTGTGCATAATTAAACATAGAAGCATAGCAAGCTCATAAAACATGGCATATAAGATACATGGGAAACATATTTAGATTTCTAACCCTAATGTCTTATAGTGGCCGAAACATATAGTTGGGTTTTAGGTAAAAACAACCCATACCAACATGTGAACTCTAAACAAGTATCATTTCATATACCATAAGAAAACACCATGAACAAGTTTAGGTAGAGTTCTAGGTTTCTTAAGCTTACAACTTATCATGGCCGAACTTTATCAAGCATACATTGGGTTAAAAATTATCATTCAAGCTTGTGAACCCTAAACAAATTCCGTAGCAAATAATTACAAGGAACATCATGAGCATAATTAGGTTAGGTTCTAAGTTTCCTATGCCCTTAAACATAATGTGGCCGAAACTTGTAGGGCTTAAAGCTAGGGTTCAAGTGTCATAAAAGCATGAGAACCTTAAACAACTTTCATAGCAATTATTTCAAGGAACAACATGAGCATAGTTGAGTTAGGTTCTAAGTTTCCTAGGCCCTTAATCATAATGTGGCCGAAACTTGTAGGACTTAAAGCTAGGTTCAAGTGTCATAAAAGCATGAGAACCTTAAACAACTTTCATAGCAATTATTTCAAGGAACAACATGAGCATAGTTGAGTTAGGTTCTAAGTTTTCTAGGCCCTTAAACATAATGTGGCCGAAACTTGTAGGACTTAAAGCTAGGGTTCAAGTGTCATAAAAGCATGAGAACCTTAAACAACTTTCATAGCAATTATTTCAAGGAACAACATGAGCATAGTTAAGTTAGATTCTAAGTTTACTAGGTCCTTAAACATAATGTGGCTGAAACTTGTGGGACTTAAAGCTAGGGTTCAAGTTGTTAGGACCTTCGGATAGCGGCTAGAGAGGGGGGTGTGAATAGCCGACCTCAAATTATCGTTTCTTCCTACAATTTAGGTTAGCGCAGCGGAAATAAAGAGTAGAAACGAAAATGGAGAAGATCAAACCTCAAACGCGACGATATAACGAGGTTCGGAGATGATACTCCTACTCCTCGGCTTGTCCGTAAGGTGGACGAATCCTATCAATCCGTCGGTGGATGAGACCCCGGAAAATCGGCTAATAAGAACTCCTTCTGGGTGGAGAAACCTCACCACAATACCTTTTGCAACAACAATAATGGAGTACAAAGAATAGAGCAAGAAACAATGGACAATATGAATATAAAAAACACCCTACCAAGTTTGCTTGTCTTCTCGTTGTTTACTGGAGTCCGTTGATGAAGCAACAACTTTACGGATCCAACAACAGCAGCTAGAAAACCAGCCGATGGAAGCTCACACGAAGCTTCAGCAGTGGAGAGCTCAACAAAGCTCAGATCGCAGGAGCAAGAACCGTAGTCAGCAAGCGTTATTTTTCCCTTCTTCTACTGTAGCGGCCTTATATCCTGCACCTGCGAAGAAGACAAAGAAGAATCCAAAAATCTAGCCGTTGAGTCACAACGGCTAAGCCTGGACCGATCAGGCTCCATCCTGATCGGTCCAGGAGGACCCTGATCGGTCTGTGGACCGATCAGGCCCTAGGCTGATCGGTCCCCAGACCGATCAACCAACTCTCTGTGAGAGTTGGCTTCGAAGCCTGATCGGTCTGTGGACCGATCCACCTATAGCCTGATCGGTCCACAGACCGATCCCCCTACTTTTTTCTGCCTCCTGATCGTTTCCTGATCGGTCTGCAGACCGATCAGTTAACCCACAGAAACATTTTGTTTGGTTACTGATCGGTCACCAGACCGATCCAGACAATCAGAGTATCACTGGATCGGTCACCAGACCGATCCAATGCCTTAGAGCTTCCCAGCCCTAAACCCTAAAGCCTTCCCGGTCTAGAGAACGAGCTACCGAGCCCTCTCTGACCTAGTCCGGAGAACGAGCTACCGAGCCCTCTCCGACTTCCACGTTCGATCCAGAGAACGAGCTACCGAGCCCTCTTTGACTTAGTCCGGAGAACGAGCTACCGAGCCCTCTCCGACTTCATCCGGTCTAGAGAACGAGCTCCCGAGCCCTCTCTGACCTAGTCCGGAGAACGAGCTACCGAGCCCTCTCCGACTTCCACGTCCGGTCCAGAGAACGAGCTCCCGAGCCCACTCTGACCTAGTCCGGAGAACGAGCTATCGAGCCCTCTCCGACTTCGTCCGGTCCAGAGAACGAGCTCCCGAGCCCTCTCTGACCTAGTCCGAAGGTCCTAACAAGTGGTATCAGAGCGAGGTCGCTCTTCGTCCGATTAACACCCGGGGGAGCACGAGCTAGAGAATGGATCAACTTGGAGAAGACATCACGATTCCACCCTTCTACGATCGCGACGACTTCGCGTATTGGAAGGTAAGAATGAAGTATTTTCTTATGACTAACCTAGAAAATTGGAATTGTGTACAAGTAGGTTTTATTCCTCCGATGGATAAAGGAGGAGAACCTCTCGAGAAGAAGAAGTGGACGAATGAACAAATCCACCAATCCATAATCAACGACGAGGTAACGAAAATCTTTGAATTTTCATTACCTAATGATATATTGTGTAAGATAGGTGGATACAACGATGCCAAGGAGTTGTGGAACAACTTGGCTAAGTTCCATGAGGAGAGCTCCAATTCAAGTCATGAAGAGGAGTCAAGTGAGCCAAGTAGCTCACATCATGGATGTATGGAATTAGAAGTTGAGGGCTACTCAACATCTAAGGAAGAAGAGGAGGAGAGTTCTTCATCAAGATTGGTGCAAGAAGAAGCCTCTACCTCCGGAAGGGATGAAGAAGAGAGTTTATGTTTATCCTCAACCCTAGGTAACTCAAGCAACTTAATTTCAAGTAAATTACATATAATGTGCTTTGAGTGTAGGGAATATGGGCATTACAAGAGCAAATGTCCAAAGAAGATTAGGAAGACTCCACCGGCACCAAAAGTCAAGGAAGCCGGAGTCCCGATACGCAAGGGCAAGGAGCACGTGGTGTGCTTCCAATGCAAGCAAAGGGGACATTATAGGAGCCAATGTCCGAGGGGGAGGCAACCTCACAAGGACAAGAGATCAAGCACATCTATGGGGAGCGCTAAGTAAAACCCTAAGGTATCTTTTAAGGCACATTATTGCAATTCTAATAAGAAACATACTAGTAGCTTTATTGCAATTGCCAATGATGATAAGCATGATAACCATAGAAACCGATACATGTGCTTAGGTGCCAAACATGTTAGTCTAGGTAAGGATGATACTAGAAATGTCAATCCTAGAATTAACTCATCTAAGGTTAAGGAAAACCTAGGTAGGAATCCCAAAACAACTAGACATATGCCTAGGAATACCTCAAAGAAAAATGGAAAATTAAAGCTTGAGGTATTAGAGAAGGAAAATCAAGTCTTGAGGTCAAGACTTGACACTTTAGAAAAGGCTCTTAAGAATTTGGAAAAGCTAACTCTAGGGTCTAAGGGTCAAAAATCAAAGCCCAAGGACATGAGAGGTTTGGGTCACAAACCTAAGTCTCAAGTGGTCAAGCCTACTTATCATAATGTTCCATTCGATTATGGAACAAGATCTAGGGCTAGGAAGACCATCACCAAGGTCACAAGGGGAGTCACCCCTAGAGTTGATCTTGATGAGTCCCAAATGACCAAGGCTTTAAAGCCTAAGAGGGTCATTAGGAGGGTTGCTAGGGAAGTCATCCCTAGTGAATATTTAGTGAACCCAATGAGCTCAAATAAGTTTTGGGTTCCTAGGAGCGTGATTTCATCACGCTAGATGGGTTAGGGTGTGCCAACCTTAATTGGATAGGTAGTTAACCTAATCATGGCAAAAGGTGGCATTTTAGGAATTTTCAAGATGTAATCAAGCCTTGAAAATGAAATTTAAAATTTTACTTATTCCTAAGGTGATTAGGATGTGTCAACCACATTTGAGGAGTTTTCTAGGACCAATCTAATTGGCACATAGTGATCTAAAAATCTTTAGTATATGATTTTAGGTCTATTACACTTAGGAATATAGAATGTGTGGCAAAATGATCAAAATTATCAAAAATAGCAACTAAGGCTAGAATTAGGTATTTTCTATACCTTTATATGTTATTTGTCATATATTGTTTGCCATATGCCATGTCATGACATCATATTTATTTTATTATCATTTGAAATGTCATGATAATGCTTAGGTTAGTTATATGACATGCCTTATTTAAGTTTCATACTTTATGACATGACATCATGACATTGGCACATATTTTCACTTATGATATTACTTTATGTCATGTCATCATCTCTTGCATTTATGATCAATTAAATTGATTTAAGGATAAAAACTCAATTTGATATGGAAATCAAATTGTTGTCTAGTAAATGCATGAGAACTTAGCTTAAGATGACCTAAACCCATATCTCACATCAAAATTGACTTGGATGTGTTTGATACACCTTAGATGTGTGTGAGATATTAGGATTATGAGTTAGGATCAAGGTACATAGCTCTTGTACCTAGATGAGCCTAATTCCAAATTGAGGATCATAGGGAAAGCTTGTGTACAAGTCATGTACATTTAGCCCTAAATTGTGGTCCTAAATTGAATGGTTTAAAATCATTTCAAAATTGATTTGAAAAACCTTGATGAAACTTTTCTAGTGATAGCATTCATCATTGAGCAAGTTGATACAAAGATGGATTAACCTTGAGCTATTTCAAAGTTTTTCAAACTTTATATCAAGATTTAAAAATGGAAGTTATTTTCATAGAAAACTATTTTTTCATGATAATATATGGTATGAGGAATGTATCCTCAAAATTTTACAATTTTTGGAATTTTTTGTAATTTTTTAGGGGTTTCTGAATTTCGGGAAGAAAAAAAATTCAGAACTCTTATCAGAGAGTTGTGGACCGATCAAAGAAGAGCCTGATCGGTCCAGAGTAGTGTGGATCGGTCACTGGACCGATCCAGGGAAGTCTGATCGATCTGGTGACCGATCCAATAAAGGGCTGAGCGTGCCAAAATGCTGATTTTCGACTGATTGTCTGAAATTTCAGCTGTGGAAGTTGTGTTTTAGATTTCTAAAGGGTTGAAACTTTCCAAAACATTGTTGGTGCAGTGGTCAAGGAGGAGTTGATCTTTAGGGGGAGTTTTACCTAATGGTCAAGAGGGAGTTGACTTTTAGGGGGAGTTTTTACTCGATTTCTGAGGATGAGTGACATGGGATTATCACTAAGTTGATTGTTGTCTTTAGTATCAAGGGGAAATTAAGGGTTTCAATGAAAGGTATGGGACTTTCATTAGGAAGAAACTCTTAACCTTGATTCACTCTTTTTGATGTGCGTCAAAAAGGGGGAGAAATGTCTAGAGAATGTTCAAGGAAGAACATTGGAGTTTGGGGAGAATATTCAAGGAAGAACATTGATTGAAGAGCTATTGGAAAACCTAAGTTAGGTTATCGGGTTAACCTAACTTGATTATGATTTTTGTCAAACATCAAAAAGGGGGAGATTGTTGGTGCAACCTTAGGTCAAGGTTGACTGATATGACCCAAGTTTGTATTCTTGTCAAACATAAAGATACCACTTTTATATTCTCGTCAAACATCAAAATACAACTCGAGTCAGGTCAACTCGAGTCGGGTCAACCAGGTCAACCTTGACCTAAGGTTGTACCAACACAAGTGTCATAAAAGCATGAGAACCTTAAACAACTTTCATAGTAATTATTTCAAGGAACAACATGAGCATAGTTGAGTTAGGTTCTAAGTTTCCTAATCCCTTTAACATAATGTGGCCGAATACATATGAGCACGGAATGAAGTTAATTCATCATATGAGCATAACAAGTTAACAACTTCCTCATCATGAGGCACCTATCATAAATCAACAATAGAAGACATGCTTGGTTTGAGTCTTAGCTTACCTATTCTTTTTTTTCTTCCCTTTTTATTCATGTTTATCCGAGAGTCTTAGGGGTGTGATTCTAAGTTCTAATCAACATTCTAGCATATGAACATGAGATAAATCCCTTCCATAAAATACATGTCACAAGGAACATATTGAGCATGTCAAAATTTAGATCTTTACATTTCCTAGGTCCTTCTTTTTGGTCTTACCTTGGCCGAAATTCTTCATGAGGTTTTTCTTAGATTTTATGTAACCAAATCTCATAGAACACACAAAAGCTATTGTACCACAGGTGAGGGAAACTTATATCCTTTCGCTTGTGGTTTTCTTAAGGAGAAAAGTATCCTAAGTGCCAAGGAAGGAGAAAACTTCTTCTTCTTGTACCTCCTTTTGCTTCTTTTTGCTTGGAAGGAATAGAACTTGAAGGCTTCTTCTCGGAAATTAGTTTTCTTGGAGAAGAACTTAACTTAGCTATTGGAATGAGGAGAGGGAAGGGGTTCTTGGTTCGGTGAAGAATGAAGAAGGAGAAAGGAGGAAGAAAGAAAAGGATTTTATCTCTTGTTTTTCTTCTCCCAAACTATTTATTCCTTTTGCCAATGAAACATGTCTTCATTCATTCCCTCAACTCCTCTTTTCCCTCATTCCTTTAATTCCCACGAAAATAGAGAGAGGGAGGGAAGTAGACAACTCATCTTTTGCTTGCTCCTTTTCTTAACCAAGAGGAAAAGAAGGTAAGCAACTTGGTTTTCTCTTGCTCTTTTGCTTAGTTTTCTTTTTATTTTCTTCTCACCTCTAACTAAAATTCCATTCTTTTCCATCCATATATTATTCATTATCCTAGTGGTTATCATATAATCAATTTATCTCCATTATTTGTGGGAGGTTCAAGGTTCAATCCTTGACCTCACCTCTTCTTATTCTATTTTTGGGTTTCTATTTTCCCTTTTTTTCTTATCCTTTTTATTTTCTATACTCTAAAGAGAAATAATATCCATATGCCTATCTTATAATTTCGTGGGTGTTACAGTACCCCATACCTCATAGAAAGTTCGTCCTCGAACTTAGAATAGTAATGTCAGGTGGTACCGGACTTCCGGCTGAGTGCATCGGCCACCTTGTTTGCTTTCCCGGGATGGTAAAAGATTTCGCAATCGTAATCCTTGACCAGTTCGAGCCATCTGCGTTGTCTCATATTTAAGTCTTTCTGCGTGAAGAAATATTTCAGGCTCTTGTGGTCAGTATAAATCTTGCACTGGGTTCCATATAAGTAATGCCTCCATGTTTTTAGAGCGAAGACCACCGCTGCTAGTTCTAGATCGTGAATGGGGTAATTTCTTTCGTGCTCTTTAAGTTGCCTGGAGGCATAGGCGATGACTTTGCCGTCTTGCATGAGTACAGCTCCAAGTCCTAGTAAGGAAGCATCACTATACATAGCAAAGTCTTTGTTACTTCCTGGAAGAGTAAGGATCGGAGCACTGGTCAGTCTCCGTTTTAATTCCGTAAAACTCTTCTCGCAGTCTTCCGTCCATTCATACTTTTTATTTTTCTTGGTGAGATTTGTCATAGGGGCTGTAATTTTGGAGAAATCCTCTACGAATTTCCTGTAGTAACCCGCTAATTCTAGAAAACTTCTGATTTTGCTGGCATTCTTTGGTCTGTTCCAGTTACTTACGGTTTCAATCTTTCTTGGATCTACCATGACTCCATCCTTGGAGATGACATGACCCAAGAATATTACTCGATCTAGCTAGAACTCGCACTTGGAAAACTTTGCATACAGTTGTTTTTCTCGGAGGATCTGCAGTACAATATTCAGATGTTCGGCATGTTCTTCCTGGGTTCTTGAATAGATGAGAATATCGTCAATGAAGACGATCACACATTTATCGAGATATGCCGCAAATACCCGATTCATCAAGTCCATGAACACAATAGGGCATTTGTCACTCCGAAGGGCATAACTACGAACTCATAGTGTCCGTATCTTGTTCGAAAGGTTGTCTTTGGTATATCATCTTGTTTCACTTTCACTTGATGATAGCCGGACCTTAGGTCAATCTTTGAGAAGACGGTTGCTCCCTTCAATTGGTCGAACGTATCGTCGATCCGCGGAAGGGGGTATCTGTTCTTGATCGTCGCGTTATTTAGTGCTCGGTAATCTATACACATTCGCATAGACCCATCCTTCTATTTCACAAACAGTATCGGAGCTCCCTATGGAGAGTGACTAGGGCGAATAAGTCCCTTGTCGAGTAACTCCCGTAGCTGTTCTTGAAGTTCTTTCAACTCAGTCGGCGCCATTCGGTAAGGTGCTTTAGAAATTGGTTTAGTACCCGGAACTACTTCAATCGTAAACTCTATTTCTCTATCTGGTGTTAATCCCGGTAGTTCATCAGGAAATACTTCCGGATAGTTGCATACTACCCTGACCTCTTCTAGCTTCTGGCTCTCGGTTTGTCTTGTATCAACCACGTGTGCTAGAAATCCAGTACATCCTTTGTCTAACATGCTATATGCCTTTACAGCTGATAAAATCTTCGTTTCTTTCCCAGATTCCCCAATAAACTAAAACATCGGTTCACTCAGGTCGGAAGACTACCTTCCTATTACGGCACTCGATTGAGGCACCGTACTTACTCGTAAAGTCCATGCCCAAGATAATGTCATAATCCCGCATGTCAAGTACTATCGGATTGCAGTAGAGTTCTCTATCTGCGATTCGGATAGGTACGACCCGCAGATATGATCCGATGGCATAACTTCCCGGATGGTAGGGTTGTTAAGAACGTGACATTTAGTGTTTGGGGTGGTATGTCTAATTTCTTTGTAAATGGTGTTGAGACGAACGAGTGTGTCGCCCAAGTATCAAACAATACTAAAGCATACTGACTGAAAATAGGTAGCTGACCTGTAACGACAGTAGAGGCGCTTGCCACATCCTCTTTAGTAAGCGAGAAAACCCTGGCGTTCGTTGTAGTTGGTGGAGCTTCCAATCTCCCTTGGCTAATCGGTGTTCCTTCAATAGTAGCTTGCATTTGATGTAGTTGTGAGGGGGTACTCTTGTTCCGGTTGTTCTGCTAAGGTGGTGCCTGAAACCTGTTAGTGCAGCCTCGGCCGTATGTCCTTCCCCTTCGCAATTATAACACCTTCTTGTACCCTTGTGACATACTCCGGATGCAGCTTTCCGCAGATAGTGCACTCGGGGTACTTCGGTTGTTTATTCACCGAGCTACCTTTTGCATTGCCCCATTGTTTCCTTTTTCTAGTAGAGGTCCCTTTCCAGCTTGTTTTGCTACCTGAGGGTCTCTGTCCTTCTGTTCGGGCCTGACTCTTATTCTCGTTCATGGCTTTCTGATAATGTTCTGTGATGAGGGCACTGCTGACCAATTCCTCTGTTATCTGCGGTCTATTAATTCTGCCGGCCACGTTTAGTGCTATTTCGGGTCGAAGCATCTTCAGCATCAGTCTGACCCTTTCTCTTTCTGTGCGAACCAACTCTGGACATAGGCGTGCCAAACGGTTGAAGCGTTTTACTGCTTCGTTCACTGATTGGTCACCTTGCCGAAACTCGGTGAATTCGTCGTAGTGCCGGTTCGTCACTTGCATATGGAAGAACTCCTCGAAGAACTCTGTCTCGAAGTCCGTCCAGTTCATCAGATTAATCTGTCTCTTTGCCTTTACTCTTTCCCACCACATCCTTGAGTCTCCGGAAAAACAGAATGATACACATTTAATCTTTTCCGCTACGGGCCAGTCTAGTAATTCCACTATGTTGTCCACTGTCTTGAACCAGGCCTGAGCGTCCCATGGCTCGCAAGTACCTGAGAAATTTTCCGGCTTCAGCCTTAGCCACTGTATCAAGTAGGTCTCCTGTCTGACCACTGGGGCAGGGGCTATCGGTGGTACTGGTGCAACTACTGGGATGATGGGTACTGCATTCGGATTTACTGGCGGGGTGACAGGATTTTCTTGCTGACCCATCAAAGTCGTGATCAGCTATTGTTGCTCCGTGATCTGACGTTGGAGGTCAGTAACTACCTGAGTCAGATCTGGTGGAGTTACTGTCTCGTCTGCTCGGTTAGTACGTCTCCTAGCCATGCTTATCTTCATTAAATAACAATAAATTATCGTTATTTCTATCCAGGCTAAAATAAGATCGTTATTATTCCTATCCTACCATCATGCATACCTCAGCTAAAATTGTGACTTAACATCATAAAAAAAAACAAAATAAGAGATCATACATAATATTAAAGCATCATAGAAGAATTACTTTAAGCATATAGATTCTTACTTGGAGCGGCAGGATGGAGGCTTGACATGTGTGTAGTGAAAGGCTAAACTTGGCTCTAATACCAAACTGTAACGCCTCGCCCCTTCCTGCTTAAGCTGACGGGGGTTACTTATCTTTTCTTCTTAAAACAACGGAAATCTTATCTATAGTATATATATATATATATATATTTCTTTAAACTTTTCTTTTACTTTTCAAATCATCATCCCTAACTACCTATCATATGAGTCACATAACATGCTTAACATAAATTTGAACCATAATACTAAAGAGCATGATGAAGTGTCATAGAGTCATAAAAGAACAACATGAATATAATTCTTATTAACTAGAAGCAAGTCTTTCTCTTTAGCCAAGTCACTACTACACACGTCTTTCTTGTCCCCTCCTACTGCTCCCTTAGTACATCCATTCTTTGCCCTTATCTATGGTACAAGGAAAGTAAGCTGTGAGCACTCAAGGCTCAGTAAGATCCTTTCCTACTCACAAAAATCGTATAGCATAAATAAAACTTCAAGGCATAAAGCATAAAGACAACTCATCATATCATGTATGGAAGCATCATATCATAACATAATCGTAAGGTATCATGGCATATACTAATAAAGTCATAAAGTGCATTCTAACATAACATAATCATGATCATAACATATCATAACATAATCATAGAGTTCATCCTAACAAAAACATAACATAATCATAAAGTTCATCCTAACATAACATAACATAATCATAAAGTTCATCCTAACATAACATAACATAATCATGAGCATCATGGTATATCGTAACATAATCATAAAGTGTTATGCGAGATGACTTTCAAAGACATGATTCATGCAATAATATATGCAATATGTCCTTTGAAAACTTATTACTTACATACTTAAACATAATCATAACATGGTTAGGGCCCCGACTTGTACCACATACATAAATGGCTCCTATGTAGGTCCAAGGTAGCAAGTCTTGAACCCTACAAGGCATACATACTAGGCCCGTTTCTTAGTCCATCGACCTAGGGGCACTTAGGAGTCCATCCCTAACGAGGCCCGTTTCTTAGTCCATCGACCCCGGGGCGCTTATGGAGCCCACCCTTGGTACAAGCCATATAAAGTAAAGTAGCATGTCATACATATCATGGCTCTTATCATTTCATGCACATCGTATTTTTATCATATCATACCATATAGAATTTGGGCACACAGCTCATCATAATGGTATGTAAAATTTGGGCACACAACACATCATAAATACATGCATAGTTTGGGCACACAGCTCATCATAAATAGCATGCAAACTTGGGCACACAGCTCATCATAAATGTCATGCATAAATTGGGCACACAGCTCATCATAAACAACATACAGCATAGCATAAGGGTTACCATCATGTATAGATCATAAGTGTGCATAATTAAACATAAAAGTACAACAAGCTCATAAAACATGGCATATAAGATACATGGGAAACATATTTAGATTTCTAACCCTAATGTCTTATAGTGGCCGAAACATATAGTTGGATTTTACGTAAAAACAACCCATACCAACATGTGAACTCTAAACAAGTATCATTTCATATACCATAAGAAAACACCATGAACAAGTTTAGGTAGAGTTCTAGGTTTCTTAAGCTTACAACTTATCATGGCCGAACTTTATCAAGTATACATTGGGTTAAAAATTATCATTCAAGCTTGTGAACCCTAAATAAATTCCGTAGCAAATAATTACAAGAAACATCATGAGCATAATTAGGTTAGGTTCTAAGTTTTCTATGCCCTTAAACATAATGTGGCCGAAACTTGTAGGGCTTAAAGCTAGGGTTCAAGTGTCATAAAAGCATGAGAACCTTAAACAACTTTCATAGCAATTATTTCAAGGAACATCATGAGCATAGTTGAGTTAGGTTCCAAGTTTCCTAGACCCTTAATCATAATGTGGCCAAAACTTGTAGGACTTAAAGCTAGGGTTCAAGTGTCATAAAAGCATGAGAACCTTAAACAACTTTCATAGCAATTATTTCAAGGAACAACATGAGCATAGTTGAGTTAGGTTCTAAGTTTCCTAGGCCCTTAAACATAATGTGGCCGAAACTTGTAGGACTTAAAGCTAGGGTTCAAGTGTCATAAAAGCATGAGAACCTTAAACAACTTTCATAGCAATTATTTCAAGGAACAACATGAGCATAGTTGAGTTAGGTTCTAAGTTTCCTAGGCCCTTAATCATAATGTGGCCGAAACTTGTAGGACTTAAAGCTAGGGTTCAAGTGTCATAAAAGCATGAGAACCTTAAACAACTTTCATAGCAATTATTTCAAGGAACAACATGAGCATAGTTGAGTTGGGTTCTAAGTTTCCTAGGCCCTTAAACATAATGTGGCCGAAACTTGTGGGACTTAAAGCTAGGGTTCAAGTGTCATAAAAGCATGAGAACCTTAAACAACTTTCATAGTAATTATTTCAAGGAACAACATGAGCATAGTTGAGTTAGGTTCTAAGTTTCCTAAGCCCTTTAACATAATGTGGCCGAATACATATGAGCATGAAATGAAGTTAATTCATCATATGAGCATAACAAGTTAACAACTTCCTCATCATGAGGCACCTATCATAAATCAACAATAGAAGACATGCTTGGTTTGAGTCTTAGCTTACCTATTCTTTTTTTCTTCCTTTTTTTTATTCATGTTTATCCGAGAGTCTTAGGGGTGTGATTCTAAGTTCTAATCAACATTCTAACATATGAACATGAGATAAATCCCTTCCATAAAATACATGTCACAAGGAACATATTGAGCATGTCAAAATTTAGATCTTTACATTTCCTAGGTCCTTCTTTTTGGTCTTACCTTGGCCGAAATTCTTCATGAGGTTTTTCTTAGATTTTATGTAACCAAATCTCATAGAACACACAAAAGCTATTGTACCACAGGTGAGGGAAACTTATATCCTTTCGCTTGTGGTTTTTCTTAAGGAGAAAAGTATCCTAAGTGCCAAGGAAGGAGAAAACTTCTTCTTCTTGTACCTCCTTTTGCTTCTTTTTGCTTGGAAGGAATAGAACTTGAAGGCTTCTTCTCGGAAATTAGTTTTCTTGGAGAAGAACTTAACTTAGCTATTGGAATGAGGAGAGGGAAGGGGTTCTTGGTTCGGTGAAGAATGAAGAAGGAGAAAGGAGGAAGAAAGAAAAGGATTTTATCTCTTATTTTTCTTCTTCCAAACTATTTATTCCTTTTGCCAATGAAACATATCTTCATTCATTCCCTCAACTCCTCTTTTCCCTCATTCCTTTAATTCCCATGAAAATAGAGAGAGGGAGGGAAGTAGACAACTCATCTTTTGCTTGCTCCTTTTCTTAACCAAGAGGAAAAGAAGGTAAGCAACTTGGTTTTCTCTTGCTCTTTTGCTTAGTTTTCTTTTTATTTTCTTCTCACCTTTAACTAAAATTTCATTCTTTTCCATCCATATATTATTCATTATCCTAGTGGTTATCATATAATCAATTTATCTCCATTATTTGTGGGAGGTTCAAGGTTCAATCCTTGACCTCACCTCTTTTTATTCTATTTTTGGGTTTCTATTTTCCCTTTTTCTCTTATCCTTTTTATTTTCTATACTCAAAAGAAAAATAATATCCATATGCCTATCTTATAATTTCGTGGGTGTTACAATTAATGACTCCATGCTGGAAATTAATTGGGTTGAGTTTACTCAACTTGGGTTGATTTAAACTGGACTGGTTCATTGAACCACCAGGTTAGTTTAAAAAGATAAGTTTCATTTAATTAGATTCTCATATGGTTCAAACTATTAATTGGTTTAACCTAATCAATTTGATCTAAATCAAAATCATTTTAAGTTGATTTGATTAAATGAGTATGGGCTAATCATAAATTTGACTAGTTTAATTTATTAAGATGGATCTTTCCATATTTAATTAAATAGGCTAAATTTATTCTATTAGGACTGATTTAATCAAAATTGGGTCAGATTTATTAAATAAGTCTGAAATTAACTTAAATGAATTTAGGTTAAATAAAAACAATATAGATAAGGCATCCCTATCTAATTAGATTAGTTCTAATAGGACAATTGACCAAGTTCAGGTTTCATCTTCTCAATCGACCGGTCCAGTGTGTTAGTCCACTAGAACTCCTCAAATAAAGGAAATTAGTTTTTCTTATTTGTTTATAAATTCTGTATATTTGTTCTATGTATATGTGTAAATTGAATTGAACTAGTTGTGTTACTGGTTTGTTGATTTTGTACTGCTATTATTATTTTCAATTCTAGATGTCGACAATGATATACACAATGACCCATCGTGACATACAACGAATGAGCTAAGGGAGCAGATTGAGGAGATGGAGTTTGACCCAGTTCATGGACTCCAAGGACATATTGGCCAACTTGATCGATTATTCTAGAAACTCGAATGAAAAGAGTTTCCAATCTTGAATAACTTGGTTTTGCTCCAATTTCTACCAATACAACTCAATATAGTAGCACACTAATTATGAGGGTAAGGGCATATCCCATATGCACAATTGTGTATAAAGCTACTTCACCATATGGATCAAGATGATCCCGAAAAGTTTGAAGAGAATCCATAAGAGGATCCGAATGTGGACCAAATTAAATGGAGAATTCTAAAGTTGTCTACCTGAGATTGCCCCAAACGAATCTAGGTTAAAAGGGATAGTGTTGACCACCACACTATTGTTTGTCCTAGTGAGAGTGGTGTTAACTTATTTATTTTATTAGACTTCTATTGTTATTGTCATTATGTATGAATAGTAATAAGCTCATTTAGTTTATGAGTTATGTAATAATTTTTCCGTTGTTATATATGAACAGAATTATTTTATAAAAAATTATGTTATGTGTTAACAAATTTGAAAATGATTAGTTCATGTTTAATCTAATGATTAGTTTATTTGTTAGGATGTGTGTAATAGAATTAATCAATGTGTAGGATTGAAAGCGCTAGAGGAGGGGGAGCGGGTGAATACTGCTCGTGATTTTTTTTCACGTTTTTCACAAGAACTCGGAGAGAAAAACAAATAATAATAAATGCAACGAAATAAAATAAAACTTGACACAAGTTGATTTTACTTGGTTCGGAGTTTCTGACGACTTCTATTTCAAGGTTTGCGATCGTTGATCATTTTCATTAGACAATTCACTATAAACTCGAACAATTGAACCAAATTGCATCTATTTTGATTTGATCTCAATTAGAGATTTTTTAACTCACCTAATGGGTCGATTCAGACCATCCTACAAGATGATGAGTTTTTAATGGACCATCCTGACCTACCTAACAACTCTACTCAGCAATAATAAGAACTTCCCATCTCCTTCGTATATAGCTAATTACGTCTTTGAGTTAAAAAAAAAGCTTATTTGTTAGTAGAATAGGTTCGCGATCGTTGATCATTTTCGTTAGACGATTCACTATAAACTCGAACAATTGAACCAAATTGCATCTATTTTGAGTTGGTCTTAATTAAAGATTTTCTAACTCACCTGATGGGTCGATTGAGACCACCCTACAAAGATGATGAATTTTTAATGGACCATCCTGACCTACCTAACAACTCTACTCAGCAATAATAAGAACTTCCCATCTCCTTCGTATATAGCTAATTACGTCTTTGAGTAAAAAAAAAACTTATTTGTTATCACACAATTAGTATTTGAATTATGATATATTCATTTGATTAATTTATCATTAAAAAAATTAATTGTAATTTCAAGACATCCACACCAAAAATTGAGTAATATATTTTTAAAAAATACCCATGGAATATAAACCCCGTTCTGTTAACCTATTTGTAAGGCCAAGTGAATTACTATAGGGAATGATCATGAATCCATAATCTGATCGAAAGGCTCCACACATGTCTCAGCCTTCCCAGGGATGGAATACAATCTGATTTAATGGACCATAATTACACGGCCGCATCACTGCGGTGGATGACCCGGGGATTTTCCTGGACCTGAAGATCCTATCACTTCATTCCATGGGTTATATTTTATAAGTCGTATAGTTATATTTTATACTAATAGAGGATTGTGAAAATTTTAGATGTGGGACTAAACATCATCCTGCAGAAATTATCCATCAGCCTCCTAGCAATTGATTCAACTGAGGTCTTACCATGAGCAACACGGAGCAATCGCGAGCACAAACCGCTGATGCAGATCCTGAGACCAGAACCTCCACATCTGCAGCCTGTTGCTAATGCAAGCCACAGTGTTTGCCAGGCGCCACCACCTGAGATGCTTCCGGGGATTCTTAAGTACACTTATGGCAACTAACTGGATGGTTATTGATGGCCGGAGTCACAAAGCCATGAGTGATCACGGTAGAGCACAGAGAGAGGTCAGACAACACAGCGGCAGTCTCATCTTCCGCCTTGGAGCTGTATAGTTCCAATACTGGCAGGGACACATGTCCGCCGTTCCGAGAATAACATACTGATTTCTTCAATCGGAACCAAAGGAATCCATTAAGAGCAAAAATCCTCCGAGAAATGAACAAAGATTCAATTTTTTTCCCAAATAAATGGCAAAGAATTATGTATTTCCAACCTCTTTAAGGTTCATCTTGTCATGTTTTTGGTATCTTTACTTTCCTCACAGATCCAGAGTTGGAACGAGCTCGTCCAGTTCTTCTTATCTCTGAAATCCGAGCTGCTCTCGTTGATTTTGCCCTTAATCGGCGTGAATTCCTGGAACACACGCCCGAAACCCTCGGCGCGGAACCGATCGATCTCCCTCTTCAACTCCCCCATCACTACGATCGAAATTCCCAAACAAAAGAACACTAATTTTAACCTAAAAGGATCCTGGCGAAATCAAATAAGGGAAGGACAGAAGGGAGGAGCATCGGACCGACCCTCGTAGACGAGACGCATGCAGAGAGGGAGCTCGCGCTTGAAAACTTCGATCTTGCGCTTCTCCTCCTCCAAACTCTTGATGGACTCCTCCAGCCGCGACACCTGCCGCCCTCTCGCCCTGCTCTCTGTCACCGCCTTCTTCACGAACCCGACAGCGACGGCCCGCATAGGGTACAGCGTTAACTCTGATCTCATCTACTGTTAGAATTTCTTGTTGAAATTAATTAATGAAATAACAAACCTAAATGAATGAATATTTGAAGTACAATTATGGTTGTTCATTTTAATTTTTTAATTTGGAGTTTTTTCAATTTTCAGAATTGAAAACAAGTTGTCTTTTGATACATGGCTTTTTGGCAAGAGCTATATTTATTCATTGTGACTCTGACTCTTGGATGTGACTATTCAAATCTATAAATAGAGAAGAGATTATGAAAATAAATACAACAAATTTTCTTTTTTTCTCTCATCCGATTTTTATATATTCTCTTAGTTCCAAAATATTTTCTATTGTTGTTTATAGAAAATATTGCAAAGGCTTGTCATATCTCAAAAATTATTTGTCATTGCTCCCTTAGGTAACATTGAGAGGGGACAAATATAATTTTTAGGAAAATGTATCTTGTACATGTTTCAAGTCTTCAGCCATTTGTTTCCTAATTTTAGAGATCACTCCATATCATTTTTATAACAATCTAAAAACTATATTTTGTTGGATCTTCGAAGAAATAATGGAGCATAAAATAATCATGACAATACTAAAGTTTATGAATCAAGACATGGTCAAACTGAATAGGTTTGATGAAACGAACTTAATACGTTGGCAAGACAAATTGAAATTTCTACTGTAATGAAGATCTTGTACATTCTTGATCCAAATTTGGAAGACATTCCGAAACCAACTGATAAAGAAGACAAAGATCTAAGGGACAAAAGAGAGAAAAGGAAAGAAAATGAATTGATGTGTTGTGGTCATATTTTAAATGCCTTGTCCGATCGTCTCTATGATCTCTACACAAATACTGCCTCTACTAAGGAAATATGGCAAGCATTGGAAAATAAGTATAAAGTGGAAGAAGAAGGTACCAAGAAGTTTTTAATTTCAAAATACTTTGATTTTAAATTTTTTAATGATAAACCATTGCTTACATGAATTGCAAATTATTGTTAACAAAATGAGAGCAGTAAAGATTGAGTTATCGGAATCTTTTTAAGTCGGTGCAATCATAGCAACATTGCCATCTACTTGAAAAAGTTATCAGAAAAAGATTCTTCATAGTTCTGAAGATTCTTCTTTAGAACAAATATAAAAACATTTGCGTATTGAGGAAGAATCTATGACGAGAGATAAGAATGAAAATTCTTATGAAGACATTTCTAAGGCCAACGTCATAAATCAGCCAATGAAAATTAACAATAACAATAAAAAGAGAGGAAATCCACTTCGTCCGAAAAAGTATATAGAGAAAGCCAAAGGAAAGCCTAAAGGAGCATGCTTTGTTTGTGGAAATTTGGACATTATGCTTGAGATTGTAGGTTTAAAAAGAAACCGAGTAAAGAGGAAGCAAAGATTAACTCCATAGACATGGACAATATTGTGCCAATTATAAGTCATGTTAATGTAGGTTTAAAAAGAAACCGAGTAAAGAGGAAGCAAAGATTAACTCCGTAGACATGGACAATATTGTGGCAATTATAAGTAATGTTAATGCTACTCAAGGAAAAGTGCCAAGCTGGTGGTATGATACATGTGCTACCGTCCATGTTGCATATGATAAGTCATTGTTCAACACTTATCAAGAGATTGAAGGCGAGCAAGAGATTCAAATGGGAAATGAAGGGCATTCGAAAGTAGTTGGTAAAGGAAGTATAGTTTTAAACTTTCTTCAAGAAAAACAATAACTTTGACAAATGTCCTTCATGTTCCAGACATGAATCATAATTTGGTTAGTGGTGATCTACTCATCAAGGTAAAGATTAAGGCTATGCATGAGTCCAGAAAATTGATCCTTTCGGTCTCTAATAACTTTGTTGGGAAAGGATTTTCTTGTGATGGATGGTAAAATTATGTACTAGTGACAATGGAATAAATAAATGTATTTCTTCTCCTTACATGATTGACTCTGTTTCTTTTTGACATAGTAGATTAACACACATAAGAAAATCTACAATGAATAAAATGATTAAATGTGACATTATATCTTGTGATTTAAATAACTTTAAAAAATGTGAAATATGTGTTAAATGCCAGATGACTAAGAAACCATTTCAAAGTGTTGAAAGAAAGACTCAAATTTTGGATCTTGTTCATTCGGATATCTGTGAATTAAATGGAGTGTTAACAAGAGGAGGCAATAGATAGTTTATAACATTTATATATGATTATTCAAGGTACACATTTTTTTATTTAATGAAACATAAGGATGAAGCCTTTAAAATGTTTAAAGTATATAAAGCTTTAGTGGAAAACTAACTTAACAAAAAGATTAAAATACTTAGGAGTGATAGAGGTGGTGAAGATTTTTCAAATGAATTTAATTTATTTTGTGAAGAAAATGAAATTTTACATCAATGTGTTGCACCTCAAACTCCTGAACAAAATGATTTAGCAGAAAGAAAAAATAAAACTCTTGTGGGGATGATAAATGCTATGATAATAAATACAAAATTGGCATTTAACTTATGGGGAGAAGCATTACTAGCAAGATGACATATCGTGAATCAAATTCCTCTTAAAAGGAATAATATATCTCCTTATGAGATATGGAAAGGAAGAAAGCCTACTATAGGTTACGTCAAAGAGTGGGGGTGTCTTGCTTATTGCAAAAATTGGAACTCAATTAGGTCCTAGAGGAATCAAGTATGCATTTGTGGGATATGCCGTAAATAGTAAAGCATATAGACTTCTAGATTTAGAAGCTAACGTGATAATAGAATCAAGAGAAGTGGATTTTTTTGAAAATTTAATTACTTCAGAAAAAATTCTAAATTAATTCCATATAATGAGTCTCAAGAGGAAATTTCAAAGGATCAAAAGCGATGTATCTTCTAAGGTTGATGAACAAACATGTGAGCCTAGAAGAAGCAAAAGAATAAGGAAAATAAAACATTTAGATCCTAATGAAATTAATTCTCAACTAATATCTCTTTGTTTGGTAGAAGGAGATAGAAATAAGATAGTAAGAACAATTCTAATTTTCTTACAAACTGAAAGTGATCCTACAACTTATAAAGAAGTTATGGCTTCAAGAGATTCTATTTTTTTTTGGAAAGATGCCATAAATGATGAAATGGATTCTATTATATCAAATCACACTTGGGATCTTGATGATTTACCTTCTGGCTCTAAACCTATTTGTTGCAAGTGGGTGTTTAGAAGAAAGTATCATAGTGATGGATCACTTCTAACATTCAAGGCTAGGCTAGTAGCCAATGGGTATAAACAACTAGAGGGAATTGATTATTTTGAAACATAGACTCCTGTTGCTAGAATTACAACCATAAGGATTTTATTTGCGTTAGCTTCTATTCATGATTTAATTGTCCATCAAATGAATGTAAAAACAACATTTTTAAATAGTGATCTCGAAGAAGAGGTCTACATGGAATAACCTGAAGGTTTTGTTCTACCAGGAAATGAGGAAAAAGTATGCAAATTATTAAAATCCTTGTATGATTTGAAACAAGCCTCAAAGCAATGACATGCAAAATTCGATTCTACTATTTTTTTCAAATGGTTTTGTTCACAATGCCATTGATAAATGTCTCTATCATAAATCATTTGATGATTGCATTATATTTATTTGTCTTTATGTTGATGATTTGTTGATAGTAAGTAATAAAATGGAAAGCATAGTAGAAACAAAGAGGTTTCTATCTTCTATATTCAAAATGAAGGATCTTAGACATGTGGATACCATACTTGGTATTAAGGTCACAAGAAACAGTGGGGGGTTATGAACTAAATCAAGCACATTATATTGAAAAGATGCTTGATAAGTTCAAATATTTGAATTTCAAAGAAGCTAGTACCCCAATTGATCCAAGTGTCAAGTCAATCAAGAACAATGGAAGAGCAGTGGCACAACTTGAGTATGCAAGTGCAATTGGTAGCCTAATGTCTGCATTGCAATGTACATGACTGGACATTGCTTTTGTAGCTAGTAAACTAAGTAGGTTTACTAATAATCAAACAATGATCATTGGAAAGCCATTGAAAGAGATTTTGGTTATTTAAAGAAAACTAAAAACCTTTCTTGCATTATTCTAAATTCCCTGCTATATTAGAAGGATATATAGATGCTAGTTGGATATCAAGTTTGGGAGATAATAAATCTACTTCAGGGTGGGTGTTTACTTTTAGAGGAAGTGAAATATCTTGGAGATCCAAGAAACAAACATACCTAACACATTCCACCATGGAGTCAGAATTTATTGCATTAGCCAAAGCATGAAAAGAGGTTGAGTGATTAAGGGATCTTTTGTGTGAAATACCATTGACTTCAAAAAGTATTGGTTCAATATCAATCTTATGTAATAGTCAAGCCACTCTAGCAAGAGCATATAATGATATTTACAATGGAAAGTCTAGGCATATAAGCCTAAGACATACTTATGTGAGAAAATTAATTAAAAGTGGAATTATTTCTCTTACATATGTGAAATCCAATGAAAATTTAGCAAATCCATTTACTATGCCTCTTACAAGAGAATTAGTAAAATCTTCATCCAGGAAGATGAGATTAAAACTCCTTATTAAAATAAACTACCAATAATGGCAACTCTATTGGTGCTGTTAGCACTAACGATCTAACTCAAGTTTTGATGGATGACAAAGTATGTTAAGTTAGTTTCATTGTGATCTAACACTTTGACGAAGTGTGCAGGAGAAGCCCAGACTGGTCGACGGGCTGATCAGATGTCTGGCACGAAGTCCAGCAAGGTCAACGGGTCGACCTAATAGCTGGCACGAAGCCAGACTAATCGATGGGCTGACCGGATGTCTAGCACGAAGTCCAGCTAGGTTGACGAGCTGACCTGATATCTGGCACGAAGTCTAGATAGGTCGAAGGGCTGACCGGACTTCTGGCAGGTAAGTTAAGATAAGTCACTGGAGGAGAGTGACTGTGAGGACGCATTCCTGGGAAGGGAACTTAGGCGCCGATCCAACTTAGAACCATTTCAGAACTCTAAGTTGAGATCTTGACTAGATTCTGATCTCGGTGAGATAGAATCTAATTAATACTCCTGTTTAATTATAAAAATTGTGCTAACACTTTGTTTTGCATGATATATAATTTGCATTTGTGCTTCGGACTAACGTTTTTCTTGCAGGGAGTTGAAGCTGCTAGAAAACAGAGGTCTGGGCTCCTGGAAGGGATCTGGGTGCCCGGAATGCAAAAGTTATCCTCATCGTGCTTCGCTACATGGAGCTTCATTGTTGGCTGGGCTACATCACACTCTAGGCGCCCGGAAGAGATCCGGGTGCTCGGAGCATCCTATATAAGGAGGGTGAGCCCTGGAGCAAAGAACACAACTCACAACTAGATCTTCCAATGCTTGCTCTGTCGTGTTGTGCTCCTGCAACGCTGCGAAGCTACTCTGACATCAAGAGGCTCAAGTTTTTCTTTTCAATGTTGTTGGTATTCCTTTCTAATAATTCCTGTACTTAGTTTTGTAATAACTTTGCGAATTATTAGTAATTGCCCAACGAAAGCACTCAACGAGTGCGGATCTTGGAGTAGGAGTCGACCAAGGCTCCGAACCAAGTAAAACAGTTTGTGTTAGCGTTGTGTTTTCATCTTTCTGCTGTGTACTCGCTTAAACGTTTTTCGATCAATATTCACCCCCCTTTATCGACTTTCACGATCCAACAAGTGATATCAGAGTAGACACCACTTTGATTTGGTGTAACCACCAATCAGACAGGGGTGAAATTCTTACTTTTTTTTTAGGTTTTCAGTTTTACGTTATCAATCCAAACTGGTAGCATTACCTTTTTGGAATTTTTTTTCGTAGTAATTAAGTTGAATTGATGCAACACCAATTCAGTTTTTCTTTAATTTTATTCCGCACTACTAATCCAAGACCGAGTCTTGAGATTCCTTGTTTCTTTATTTATTTGTGTGCAGGATAAAAATGTCTCAAGTCAAAGGCTTTAGCACAGTACGCTCCCTCTATTCAATGGGGACGACTTCCCCTACTGGAAGAAGTGAATGGAGGTCTACTTGAAGACTGACTTCGACCAGTGGTTCAGCGTCACTAGAGGATACAAGGTGTCGGCCGACAACTCCGAAAATCCACTAGACCTAGAACAGTGGACTCCAGACATGAGAAAGAAATCCTCGACGGACTATAAAGCTCTCAACACTCTGCAATACGGGCTGACAAAGGAAGAGATGAACCGAGTGGAGTCGCACCAAAATACGAAAGAATTATGGGACAAGTTGATCGAACTACACGAAGGAATGAGTGACACCAAGGTAACTAAGCGTGACCTTCTATTAAATAAAATATTTAATATTACACAAGCAGACTAACGCCGGAATCGAGAAAGGTATTGTTTTGTTTGCAGGTCCCTCCAAGGAAAAGAAAAGACCAAGCCTAACCCTAAAGATGAGTCCGACCAAGATTCTGAAGACACAGAGTACCTGGTGAACCTGGTAAGGAAGATGTTCACCAGGAGGAAGAAGAGCTTCAACAAAAAGGACCTGTAGGAGATCAACTCCCCATCTGAACCAAGGAACGTGACTTGCTTCGGGTGTAACCAGAAAGGCCACTACAAGAACAAGTGTCCGAGATTGAAGAGCGACAAGTTGAAGACATCCAAAAAGAAGGCTCTCAAAGCGACCTGAGACGACTCATCCTCAGAAGAATTGGAGGCTGAAGATCAGAAGCATAGAGTCACCTCGCGTTGATGGCTCACGAAGTAGAATCGGAGGATGAATCGGAAGACGGGTCCGAACCCGAATCAAACCACGAGTCGATACTAGTTTCTGAAGGTCTCGAAGAGGCATATTTTAATTTGAATAAGAAATTTTTTAAAATTATTGTTTGTTTAAATAAAAAATTAACTGTAATAGAAAATGAAAATAAATTGTTTCTCGAGGAAAACCAAAACCTCAAGGAACAAATCATAAATTCTAATCCAACTCAAGACCTAACACTTGAGGAGAAAAATTTAACATTAAAAATAGAAAATAATAAATTAAAAAGTATTTTAGAAAAATTTACAACGAGATCTAAAAATTTAGATCTTATATTAAACAGTCAAAAAGCAGTCTACAATAAAACTGAACTTGGCTACAAGTCAAGTTCAAATAAAACATTTAAATCATTAATAATCCAACATAAACAATAGAATAAAGCTTGGGTTCCGAAAGCGTGCTTAACCACGCAAGTAGGAATTAACCAATATTACATACCTAAAGATAAAATATACTATATAAAATCTGATAAACCAAATCAAAAATCAAAACACAAACCTAGACCAACAAAATCAAAATTGAAAAATTTTAGAACCCATCAAAAATCAGATTATCATCAAGTTAAATATAATTATAAAAATAACAAACATAAATCTAGAACTAAAACTTAAAAATATAGGCCAATAATTCAGGGGAAGACTCCAAAATAGTTGGCACCTCCAAAAATAATCTACCCGACAGGGTAACCAAAACTAACCTACCCGACAAGGTAATTAGGATTAGAGTAAAAAGGGACAAAATTTAACTTAACCTATGGTACTGGTGAAGTTTTGGATGATAGTACGTTAGGGAAACTTTGTCTATGCATGTCTAGGAAGATATGACTTCGACCTGGTGCATTTAGCTTAGTGGAACTAACCGAAACTACCCTTTACGGATCCTAACTAGTTAGACCAAGGTTTTGTATTAAGTTCAGTGGATAGGACTATTTTGTATCTAATGATGTCCAAGTGACTCACCATAGCCCAGAAGTTTATCCAAAGAATACCTATTTGTTGAGCCTAAAGATAAACCTGAATCTAACATAAAGTTAAATCAAACCCTGAAACTGAACTTAATTCATCTCACAAAAATTATAGGATTCCCTGGTTGAAAACATAGATCGGGTGAGATGACTAAAGGCTACCAACCAAATTAAATTAAATTCAAATCAAATTAAATTTAAATTAAACTTAAATTCAAATCAATTTAAAATTAAAATTAAAATTAAAATTAAGTTTAAATTGAAATTAATTTAACTTAAAAAACTTATTTTAAAATTAATTTAATTTAAAAAATTATTTTAAAATTAATTTAACTTAAAAAATTATTTTAATAATTAATTTAACTCAAAAAAATTATTTTAAAATTAATTTAACTTTAAAAAAATTATCTTAAAAATTAATTTAACTTTAAAAAAATTACTTTAAAATTAATTTAACTTAAAAAATTATTTTAAAATTAATTTAACTTTTACAAAATATTTTAAAAATTAATTTAACTTAAAAAATTATTTAAAAAATTAATTTAACTCAAAAAAATTATTTTAAAATTAATTTAACTTAGAAAATATATTTTAAAAAAATTTTTAACTTAAAATTAATTAATTTAACTTAAAAAATTATTTTAACTTAAAAATTATTTTAAAAATATTTTTAACTTAAAATTTATTTTAAAAATCTTTTTAACTTAAGAATTTATTTTAAAAAAAACATTTTTAACTTAAAATTTTATGTTAAATTCTTCTTAACTTTAAAATTTTTACTTAAACATTATTCTTAACTAAGCAACTAAAGAATCATGTTAAGTAAAGTTAGAATTGAACTCAAACTAACCCTAACTCCTACCTATTGTAGGATACTAAGTGGATCTTGGGCAGTGGTTGTTCCAAACATATGATTGGAGATCACACCAAATTCACTCAACTTACCTACAAAAGCTTAGGAACAGTTGCCTTTGGGAACAACGACAAACTCAAGGTAATTGACATAAGTAATATTGAACTTAAAATTGACTTTATTATTGCAAATGTATTACTTGTTGAAAACTTTAAGTATAATGTAACGCCCCGGCTCGGGCGGGCCCCACCCGAACCGAACCGGGAACGCTACCTGAATTGCCCATCAGGTTGACGACTAGCTCCACAAACCACCGGAGGTCCTTTTAGCGTGCTTTGTCCTCACTCGCATGCACCCTGGAAAACTTCCCAGGAGGTCACACATCCTCAGTTTCTCCAGCAAGCACGCTAACTTTGGGGTTCTTTGAGTTTGGGCTTCCGAAAAGGAAGGTGGACCTTGGTGATATGGATAGTACCATCCAACCGGTTTTTTTTTAAGCCATACTTAACCAGAATCTCAGAACCGGGGTATTACAATCACCCCCACAACGTCCTCGTTGTGTAACCACGAATCACACCACAAACAAATCCCAGAATCTCCCTCGCTAGGTGGTGCCCTTGGTACTCCTGCCACAGGCGCACTCACGGTCGCAAGGTCGCTCTGATACCATCTGTAACGCCCCGGCTCGGGCGGGCCCCACCCGAACCGAACCGGGAACGCTACCTGAATTGCCCATCAGGTTGACGACTAGCTCCACAAAACCAACTAGAAGCAATCAAACCATCACTGCACAAGTCGATCAGATAACTCAATCCTAAACTGCTCTAATCAACCGGAGTAATACAAACTGAGTCAACATATGCATACAGATACCATACACTATCCAGCTAACAATAATAGAGACTGGTATGTGACTCTAAATCTCAACCAACTAGTAGTAACAGTAATTAACACAACTGGTAGTATGATATGAAGAAATCCCCTGAGACTGTAAATCCTTGATCTCCAGTAGGTCAACCGTGATCAGTGATTGACCCAACCAATGTAATGCATGATACAAACAAATAGGCAAGTACTAACAAGAGAACACTAACACACATCATAACTATATGGGCAACAATACATACACCAACAGAAATGTATGATAACAATATACAAACATACCTCCTATAGCCTGGAGATGTCCTGCTGCTGCCTGGTCCCAAAACCCGAAAAGTCACATCGAAAAGCGAATCACGAAATCCAAAACACGATAATAGGCAGGTACCTACTACGATAGCAAAATTGGTATCGAATAAATCTCAATCAAAGCAACAGTATCGTAAACGCTTGCGATTACACTAAATTGTCACGCCCCCAAAGGTCTCGCGAGACAAAATCGGCGACATCTCCCATCGGGTGACAATTGACATCACCTACAAGCCATCAGCCACATGTCGAATATTTATATACACAACCACTGATTATATATAACCCACACGGCCGGAATAAACAATCACAACTCACGATTATACAAAGCGACCACTACATGCAGCTTTCTGTTGGAAAAAAACGGAAGCCCACAACACAAATAAATACAATGTATGCCGGCACGGCTTAAATACAATAAGGATAGCCACATGGCTATGCACAAATCAATGCTAAAAATAAGAAAAGAATATACAAAAATAAGGGTCTTCGGATGTGACGTAGGACCGGCGGAGACGGGGATACTCAAGCGACACCAACCATCTACACCGCTGCACGAAAACATAAATGTACAAATGCGATTGGTAGTATGGTAACTTTCAGTGGGTAATAACAAGACGGTTCATGATTCCATAAACAACATAAGATCCAAGTATCTGGTCTCGGTAGGAATAAAACAGTGATCATGTAAAGTCAGTAAAATACGAACGTAC